>NW_028174454.1:20000-22500 GCF_963971535.1 Notolepis coatsorum | reverse complement strand
AAAACAGGCACAGAGGCACTGAAAGAGGATTTCACCCGTCTAATGAACACACTAGACTAGACAAATATCAAGATGTATCCATCAGTGGACCAATTGCATGCTTTTGCAGAGGACAAGACGCCTTCAGTCGACTCCTTCAGACATTAAGCACCCCCACAGCACAAATGGAATGATAAAAAAATAAATAAAAATAAAAAAAGTTTAAAAATATTATACTTTTTTTCTTTCTTTTCTTTTTTTTTAAGTCGACCAATAGTCGACTAACGGCACATTTTGGCCAATCCTAGTCGACCATCCAAATCCTTAGTTGGGGACAGCCCTAGAACAAACATACAGGGACGGGGAGAGGTAGAGCAGGGAGAGGTAGAGCAGGGAGAGGTAGAGCAGGGAGAGGTAGAGCAGGGAGAGGTAGAGCAGGGAGAGGTAGAGCAGGGCAGAACAGACCAGTAACAGGTGCCATCGTCAGCATATACAGGAACTTTCCATTCAACTAAATCAAAGAAAAACGAAATGGCTTTTCACTATACTTTTAAACTGAGTCAACGACAAGTCTTTTATTTGAATTGATTTCCATCATTGTCCATTACAAAAAAATATATATCCAGTATGAAGTTACACCTTTTGAACACAAGAGGGCGGTACCTGCATGTGTGTGACTGTGTGTGTGTGTGTGTGCCCTCTCCTCCCCACAGGCACCCCAGCCTCGCTCAGTTGGTGCTGGAACTCGTCGGACGGCGTGGCGTTCGTCTCGCAGCGCGGCCCGCTCTACGTCTGGGTGCCCAGCGGGGCGGAGGCGGGCGTCACGGTGCACAAGGAGGCGCACTCCTTCCTGTCGGACATCTGCCTCTTCCGCTGGCACCCCTCCAAGAAGGGCAAGCTGGTGTTCGGACACACGGACGGCAGCCTGTCCGTCTTCCAGCCAGGTGGGTCGCCGGCGCCGAGGCTCAGGACCTCTGTTGGACCGGCGGCGCCGGAGCACGTGGTTCTCAACGGGTCTCGCCTCGGGGGGGAGGGACCCACGGTTTACTTTTTTTTTTTTTTTATCTACTTTTTCTCTCATTTTCAATTTTTTCTCCCATCCTAATTTCGTATCGTCCAATTCTACCCTCCCCTGTCTCGAACGCTGTTAGGTCTCTGTCTCTCTCCCCCCCCCCTCTCTCTCTCCTCTCTCTCTCTCTCTCTCCCCCTCTCTCTCTAATCTCTCTCTCTCTCTCTCTCTCTCCCCCTCACTCTCCTCTCTCTCTCTCTCTCTCTCTCTCCCCCGCTCCCTCTCTCTCTCCACCCTCTCTCTCTCTCCCTCCTCCCCCCCTCTCTCCCTCCCCCCACCTCTCTCTCTCTCCCCCCACCTCTCTCTCTCTCCCCCCTCTCTCTCTCTCCCTCCTCCCCCCTCTCTCTCTAATAGGAACCGGTTCCTATATATATTTTTTACTTTGTTAATTAATACCCTAGTTACAGTACAGCAACCAAATTAAACTGTATCAAGTCAACTGACAATGTGAATAGTATATAATAAAACATTTAAATAAAAAAAATAAAAATAATCTCCTGCGAAATAAGCTGTGACCTGTTTTGACCTTTGCACCTCAAAGAATCGGAATCGAGAATCGTTTAGAACAGGAATCGAAAATGGAGAATCGGAATCGGAACCGGAATCGTTCAAATCCAAACCAAACCCCACTCGGGACCCACTGAGGCATTAAGTCACGACCGACGTTTTTTAACCCCTTTGATTAATTTTAAAAAGAAATAATTGCAGTAATACACAATCCTTCATGCATTGTTAAAAACATGAAATAATAATAATAATAATAATAATAATAATACGCTTTATTTGTTTAGCACCTTTCATACAGAAACTGCAGCTCAAAGTGCTTCACAACAGAAAAAAGAGCACATAAAGTGCAGACATATAAAATCACCGTTTTTCACATTAGGATCTAACGTCCCAACAGGCATAGGTGGGTGAGCTGGACATTAGGGTAGGCTATTATGGGATGGACCTCCCGCGGAGCGTACAAAATGTTCCCTTTTACTTTTTTGCTTGCACGCAAACGGTGCTGTCCAGGTTCTGATTTCATACAATACACACACCCGCGTCTACAGCGAGCCCCACTCATTTCATATAGTGCAAATTAATTGTTCAAATGAAGGCATCCAATATGATTAACCATTTGTCTTACCTTAATGCAACAAAAAAAATTGACGTTTCGCCGCATCAATGATCTTTTCTGCTTTAAGTTTGTCTGTGAGATCACTTTCAATGTGAAGCGGACTCAGAGTTGACCGTCTCTCCTGGAGGCCTATTGTTTAATAACAGCGCAGCAGTGCTGCTTTTGCTTCCGCGTTTTCCCTGATTGGCTGCGACATGCCCCGCGGCAGGTGCGGCAACCGCAGAGCGGAGCGGCAGAGCTTGCGGAATTATGTAACCGCCCTAGTAATCCGCCATGATTTTCATTCGGCGCTTCAGCTCACCTGGCAGAGCAGCGGTCCTGCGGTCTGT
>NW_028174454.1:5000-12500 GCF_963971535.1 Notolepis coatsorum | reverse complement strand
TTGTAATAAATCACTCTCACTCAAGGCTGCCCCTGGCAAGATGGCGGCGGTTCAGTGACGTCGCTCTCCATTGGCCGGCAGCGCGGGCAAGCTATCTAGTGTTCTATATATATCTATGGTCCTAAGGGTCTCTCTCTCTCTCTCTGTGTGTCAGACTCCCAGGTGGGGGTCCTCAGGGTCTGGAACGTGTCCCGCTCCACTCCTCTGGACAACTTCAGGCTGAAGAAGACGGGTTTCCACGCTCTGCACGTCCTCAGCTCCCCGCCCACCAAGAAAGGTGCTTCATTGTTGTGCTTCTGGTTTAAAAAGAATAAAAAACGAGAAGGATAAATAGTCAGGCGTCTAATATAGACAGTATTATCCTCCCCCTCTCTCTCTCTCTCTCTCTCTCTCTCTCTCTCTCTCTCTCTCTCTCTCTCTCTCCCTCTCTCTCTCTCTCTCTCTCTCCTCTCTCTCTCTCTCTCTCTCTCTCTCTCTCTCTCCTCCCAGGACTCAGTTCCAGTTCTCCCAGTAAGAACTCCCAGTACACCAGCTCCACCAGTGAGGCCGTCCCGCCCCCCCCTCCTGTCCCAGAGCCAGTCCTTCTCACTGCCCCCCGGGGACACACTGTCTGCTGCTTCATGGACGGCGGCGTGGGGCTTTACGACATGGGGGCTAAGAAATGGGACTTCCTGAGAGATCTGGTGAGAGGAGCTTCCACCCATCCATCTTATCTCCTCTCCTCTCGCTCTCTCCTCTCCCTCCTCCTCTCCTCTCCTCTCCTCTCCTCTCCTCTCCTCTCCTCTCCTCTCCTCTCCTCTCCTCTCCTCTCATCTCCTCTCCTCTCCTCTCCTCTCCTCTCCTCTCCTCTCCTCTCCTCTCCTCTCCTCTCCTCTCCTCTTCTCTTCTCTTCTCTCCTCTCCTCTCCTCTCCTCTCCTCTCCTCTCCTCTCCTCTCCTCTGCTCTTTTTTTCTTTTCTTTTCTTTTCTTTTCTTTTCTTTTCTTTTCTTTTCTTTTCTTTTCTTTTCTTCTCTTCTCTTCTCTTCTCTTCTCTTCTCCTCTCTTCTCTTCTCTTCTCTTCTCTTCTCTTCTCTTCTCTTCTCTTCTCTTCTCTTCTCTTCTCTTCTCTTCTCTTCTCTTCTCTTCTCTTCTATTCTATTCTCTTCTCTTCTCTCCTCTCCTCTCTTCCCTTCTCTTCTCTTCTCTTCTCTTCTCTTCTCTTCTCTTCTCTTCTCTTCTCTTCTCTTCTCTTCTCTTTTCTCTCCTCTCCTCTCCTCTCCTCTTCTCTTCTCTTCACTTCCCTTCTCCTCTCTTCTCTTCTCTTCTCTTCTCTTCTCTTCTCTTCTCTTCTCTTCTCTTCTCTTCTCCTCTCTTCTCTTCTCTTCTCTTCTCTTCTCTTCTCTTCTCTCCTCTTCTCTTCTCTTCTCTTCTCTTCTCTTCTCTTCTCTTCTCTTCTCTTCTCTTCTCTTCTCTTCTCTTCTCTTCTCTTCTCTTCTCGTCTCTTCTCTTCTCTTCTCTTCTCTTCTCTTCTCTTCTCTCCCTCTTCTCTTCTCTTCTCTTCTCTCCTGTCCTCTTCTCTTCTCTTCTCTTCTCTTCCCTTCTTCTCTTCTCTCCTGTCCTCTTCTCTTCTCTCCTGTCCTCTTCTCTCCTCTTCTCTCCTCTCCTCTTCTCTTCTCTTCCCACTGAGTACATGACTTGCCCAATGCCCACACCTGTGTTTGCTTTTTTTTTATGTGGAGACATATTATATATTGTTATCAGGGCCATGTGGAGACATATTCTATATTGTTTTCAGGGCCATGTGGAGACATATTCTATATTGTTTTCAGGGCCACCGTCGAGACATATTCTATATTGTTTTCAGGGCCATGTGGAGACATATTCTATATTGTTTTCAGGGCCATGTGGAGACATATTCTATATTGTTTTCAGGGCCACGTCGAGACCATATTCTATATTGTTTTCAGGGCCATGTGGAGACCATATTCTATATTGCTTTCAGGGCCACGTGGAGACATATTCTATATTGCTTTCAGGGCCATGTGTAGACATATTCTATATTGTTTTCAGGGCCACGTCGAGACCATATTCGACTGTAAGTTCAAACCGGATGATCCCAACCTCTTGGCCACGGCGAGTTTCGACGGAACCATTAAAGTTTGGGACACAAACACTCTGACTGCTGTCTACACATCGCCAGGCAACGAGGGCGTGGTCTACTCGCTGTCCTGGGCCCCAGGTAGGATAAACACAGCCTACATATAGACTCCAGGTAGATAATAAAGTACTCACCCTCTACTGTCTTTAACTATGAATGAACACAACACTCTAACTTACCATCTTTAGATAATAAAGTACTCACCCTCTACTGTCTTTAACTATGAATGAACACAACACTCTAACTTACCATCTTTAGATAATAAAGTACTCAACCTCTACTGTCTTTAACTATGAATGAACACAACACTCTAACTCACCATCTTTAGATAATAAAGTACTCAACCTCTACTGTCTTTAACTATGAATGAACACAACACTCTAACTTACCATCTTTAGATAATAAAGTACTCAACCTCTACTGTCTTTAACTATGAATGAACACAACACTCTAACTTACCATCTTTAGATAATAAAGTACTCAACCTCTACTGTCTTTAACTATGAATGAACACAACACTCTAATTTACCATCTTTAGATAATAAAGTACTCAACCTCTACTGTCTTTAACTATGAATGAACACAACACTCTAACTTACCATCTTTAGATAATAAAGTACTCAACCTCTACTGTCTTTAACTATGAATGGAACACAACACTCTAACTTACCATCTTTAGATACTAAAGTACTCAACCTCTACTGTCTTTAACTATGAATGAACACAACACTCTAACTCACCATCTTTAGATAATAAAGTACTCAACCTCTACTGTCTTTAACTATGAATGAACACAACACTATAACTTACCATCTTTAGATAATAAAGTACTCAACATCTACCGTCTTTAACTATGAATGAACACAACACTCTAACTTACCATCTTTAGATAATAAAGTACTCAACCTCTACTGTCTTTAACTATGAATGAACACAACACTCTAACTTACCATCTTTAGATAATAAAGTACTCAACCTCTACTGTCTTTAACTATGAATGAACACAACACTCTAACTCACCATCTTTAGATAATAAAGTACTCAACATCTACTGTCTTTAACTATGAATGAACACAACACTATAACTTACCATCTTTAGATAATAAAGTACTCAACCTCTACTGTCTTTAACTATGAATGAACACAACACTCTAACTCACCATCTTTAGATAATAAAGTACTCAACCTCTACTGTCTTTAACTATGAATGAACACAACACTATAACTTACCATCTTTAGATAATAAAGTACTCGCGCTGTTGGTAACACCAACCACTTCAATGACAGAGCTCTCTTGTTTAATAATATTGTCGCGTCATCTTAATATGCTGCTTATGCAGTTATCAGCTGTATTTGGCATAGACGCCTGAGTCAAGAAACGCTATTGTCGCGCCGCCACTCTGAGTCAAGAAACGCAGTCATCTTAATATGCTGCTTATGCAGTTATCAGCTAGCTGACTAAATGTAAATCTTATGCAACGCCAGTCAAGAAACGACCGCCTCAGCAGCATCACGCATCAACTGTAATGTGGAGTGGACTTCAACATATTTACAATTAGCATTTTATAAAGTAGAACTGTAATGTTTACTTTCTCAGTCAGCGCTAAGTGCAGCATCTGCATAAAGGATAAGGGGGCGTGCTAGCGCGGGTCACGTGGGGGTCGCGGCCAATCAGAGGAACCCGGAAACCGAGCTCCGTTGCGGAAAGTATAGACGTCGCCCCGCCACCAAGAATGAAAAGTATCATTGGGAGACGTATTTCTACTGGCCACAAGGTGGCACCACAAGCGACCTCATCCCATTTATATTGTACTGTAACTACTCTGCATTGTATATTGTACATTATGTATATTGAAAATGTGTGTCTTGTTTACACTTGTTTAAGTACTTGACTTTCTATTTTATACTTATTTTATAATGATCTATTTTTACCTAGCACACTCTCAGGAGCAAAACAGAAAGAAGCATTTCATACAAAAGTATCCTGTATTTCTGTGTGACAATTAATAAAGAAACTTGAAACTTAAACTACAAGAGTTAAATATGAGGTTTTAACGGTGTTTGGTGTATCTTGTGGAGTAAAGCACATGTAATGTCCTGCTGCATGACAAGGGGTCGGGTACCTTAACACCTACAGACCCAACTCTGAGGACGTCCAGCAGGGTGTAGCCGTACATCAGGAGCTCAACACCAACTCACCCTCTGTTGGAGCCAAATGTATGATTTTGTTTACTTTGTAAATAATTGTATAGGTCTATAGTCTATATTTCATACATAGCCTATAGAAGCACTTAAAATGCCATAATCTATATAATCACTGTTAGTGCCAAATGTATGGTTGTGAAATTATTATTATTATTATTGTTATCTGTATGAATGAAGTCATGACTTATATACATAATGGGTTTTGTGATCATGTATTGTTGTAATTATTATATTTTTGATAAGCTAATTAGGGAGATGCCAATTGAGATGCATGTGGCTAATTTGGGGAAACAGGCATCAGGTGTTTAAAATGGGCTGGCCGTCACACAGCCAGTGTTCTAAGAATGTCTGGTATGTGGCGACACGGTTTTTTGACCGCTGCAGAGCAGCCTATGTTTTGATTGTTTTGATTCTACAATATGATTTCGCCGTCAAACGGTAAGACAAACATTTCCTATGGTTCATTGTGGGGATTATTGGAATCCGAAGATCTACATTGAAAATATGAAAGGAAAATAAATGTCATATACAAAATCCGATCTCCCGAGTGCTGCTATCTGAGCGCGTCAACCAAGCGCATACCAGTAGAACCAGAAGATGCATTTACGTTGTATAAGGATTGCATCTTTATAGTCAAAAAACCCCGCTGCTTGTTGATGAAATGGAGTTAATGGACGTTGTACATGTTTCGCGCTGCGAATGGAAAGCGAGCGGTATCTGACATTTATTACGGATCCAATACTTCCGCGTTGCCGTGTTGTTTATGAATGAATGCGCTCCGTCCTCCGCTGAACGACGCGTCACCGCGGTGTGTGTAAAAGCATAAAGGGAGGTTTCAATGCACCCAGAAGGACTGCATGAATGAAGTGCATTTAAAACGCGCAACGCGGCTGAAGTAAAATAAAACTGAAACGTTGTGTTGGTGTTTTGTGAATGGAGAAAATGCCTGATCAATTGAAAGAAGGGGGTTCTGAACACTCGAAGGAAGAGGGTGGAGCTGAGCATGAAGAGAGAGAGCTGGAAAATAAAAAAGAAAAGCTCAAATGTTTAAAGGCTTCCAGGAGTGCAAGACTGGGTTTAATAACCAAAATGAAAAATGAAATAACACAATTAATGCAAAATGTGTGCAATGTTGAATTGGTGAGATCCAAACTGGAAAATGAACTTCCACGATTGTGCAGTGACCTGGGTACATGCAATGACTTACTGTGTGAATTACTGACCACAGAGGAGAGGCAAAGTGATCAAGTTGACTGGTATGACCCCAAAGTGGAGTCTCTTCTGGAGTACAAGGCTACAGTTAAAAATTGGGTTTCCACTGCTTCCGTCCAGAGAGAATCAAATGTTGTAAAACCACGTGACAGAGTTTCACGGAGGTCAAGGTCAAGCATATCCGGATCATCTCTTGGCTCACTAAAGGTTACTCTGGAATGTAAGGAGGCGGAGCTTATGGCAAGAGCTGACAGGTTGGCACAGCAACAAGCTATGGAAAGGGAGGAAGCCAAGCTTGAAGCTGACAGGTCGGCACGGCAACAAGCTATGGAAGTGGAGGAAGCCAAGCTTGAAGCCAAGCTGAAGGCAAATCGGAAGCAGTTTGAACTGGAAACGGAAATAGCAGCAAATGCTGCAAAACTGAGTGTCATAAGGAAATATGAGCATTCTGATGTACAACCTGCCACTGCCATGCTCTCACATCCCACCATGCCCCATTTAGAAGATGGGATGAATGACTATCTGGAACAAGGACTACTTGACATAGAAGATGATGGGCTTGTGGATGTGCATGGGCAGGATCTATTTTCAAGCACAAACCTGGAACCTGAGTTCATTCAGCTGCCTCCCCCAACTGTACAGAGAGCAGCTATCAGAGTGGGTAACCCCAATGATAATACAAGCATCCTCAATGTAGTTGGAGCTACTTCCAAAGTCTTGTACAGAATACACAAGAAAACACAAGCTCCAGTGCACAAGCCACAAAGGCCCAGCCAAGGCAGTTGCCACCCCCATCCAGCAGCTCATCTTCCGGCTCTGGAGGAGATGAAATGAGCAACCTGGTAAAAATAATGGAAAAACAAAACGTGATAACCGAAACACTCGTTAAACAACAGAAAATGTCTTCATTACCGCCACTCAGTATCCCAACATTTAATGGCGATCCTTTAAATTACCAGTTCTTTATCAGAGCATTTGAACATGGTATTGAGAAGAAGACAGAGGACAGTAAAGACAGGCTTTATTTTCTGGAGCAATACACTGTAAACCAACCAAGAGAGCTGGTGCATAGTTGCCAGTACATGCAACCTGACGCAGGATTTACAGAGGCAAAAAAGTTGTTGAAGCACCATTTCGGAGATGATTATCAAATCGCCACAGCCTACATCAACAAGGCTCTCAGTTGGTCGATTATCAAAGCCGAAGACCCAGAAGCTTTAAAGGCCTTCTCAGTATTTCTCAGCAGCTGTCTGAACACAATGGATACAGTGGACTACATGCAAGAAATGGACCACCCAACTAATATGAAAGCCGTTCTCTCCAAGCTCCCATATACATTCAAAGAGAAATGGCGAGCTATAGCTTGTGACATACAAGAAAGAGAGAAGAGAAGAGCCAAGTTTAAAGACCTGGTGCTGTTCATAGATAAACAGTCAAGGATTCTTTCCCACCCTGTGTTTGGTAACCTCAAAGATTCTCATGCCACCACAGCGGCCAAAACCATTTATACTCCTGCGCCTGCTGCATCCAGCACAACCAGCCTAAGGGCCAAACAGAGTATGAGTGGTTTTGCCACAAGTGTAACAACGCTACAGGCAGCTACTGAAACAACAACAACACCACCAGCAGCAATGGGACCGAAAGACAAAAGGGTTAATCGGCTGCCCAACCGCTGCATGTTTTGTCAGGGAGAGCACACTATTGCCACCTGCCTTAAGATCCTCAAGAAAGCCCACAAGGACAGGCTGGAGTTTCTGAAGACTAAGGGGCTGTGCTTTGGATGTTTGGATCTAGGGCACATGAGTAAGGGTTGTATTCAGAGGCTTACCTGTAAGGAGTGCAAACTAAAACACCCCACAATCTTGCACATCGCTAAAAGGCCACAGCAAATTGAAAAGGCTGTAGCAAGTGCTGCTTCCAGTGTGGACTTGGTGGAGGATACTGGG
>NW_028174455.1:27500-37500 GCF_963971535.1 Notolepis coatsorum | reverse complement strand
CACACACACACACAGTAATGCGTGCTGTTGCATAGTCTGTGAAGTATGTAGTCACAGCAGGGAACCTGCGACAAACAGCAAGTCAAATGGCTGGCGGCTAACTAACCAGTGTGTCATAACACTATATGAGCTCTACCACCAACACATAAACACTACTACCATCCTATTGCGGTTTACACCAATCCAATCAAATGAAGGGCCACACACACACACACACACACACACACACATGCATGCACTGAGGCCAGACCAGTGGAGAATGTGTGGTTTCCAGTCCATGCAGGTGGTAGTAGAGGCAGCAGGTGGCCTGGCGGGCCTCAGTCTGTCACAGCAACAATGGTTCACCTCTACTACAGTCCCCAGCTGGATCAGCCGGCATGCTGCACTGTTCTGGCTCCAGTTATGATGCTCCTGTACACTTCAGCTTCAGACTCGGCTAAAACGGCCCAGCATGGTCCAAACTCGGCATGGGGTCGTACTGGAATGCAAACTCATGTACTACTAGCCAAGCCTTGCCCAGATTAGATTACAATGGACAAAGTATTGAATATTGTCCCCACAAGAGGACATTTGTTATTATGCAACAGGCGTCAGGAAGTGATTCACACAGCCTAACCCTGTACATTTATACGGCGTATAAATAACATCTTACAAGACCAGTACCACCCAGCACACCATCTCTTTCAACTGCTGCCCTCTGGTCGAAGGTATAGATCCATCCAGTCCGGAACCAGCAGACTGACCAACAGCCTCTATCCACGAGCTGTCAGGCTGCTCAACGACCAACATCAACTTGCCCCCCCCGCATCCCCCCCCCCCCCCCCCCCCGCACCCAACCCCCGGTGACATAACTCCCACTTCCACATTACAACAATAACTGTGAACCGGACTTGCATTGCTGCACTATACACTATTTCATCCTTTGCAAGTCAACGCCCCCCCCCCTCCTTCCATTAACTCACTGGACTATCACTGAAATATTTATATTTATTAATTTATTTGCACTAGCACTAAATGCACTTGGGACAATGATGGTATGTTATATATTGAGGACATTGGGACATTGATACTTTATTACTATATTACTATTATTATTGACATTATTATTTTGCACATGCTATATCTTATGTTTGTATGCCAGTGGTGATGTTCCTAACAAATTTTCGTTGTACCAACAATGACAAATAAAGATCTATTCTATTCTACATCACACAGCCTAACCCTACGTCACACAGCCTAACCCTGTACGTCACACAGTCTAACCCTGTACATCACACAGTCTAACCCTGTACATCACACAGCCTAACCCTACGTCACACAGCCTAACCCTGTACATCACACAGTCTAACCCTGTACATCACACAGTCTAACCCTGTACATCACACAGTCTAACCCTGTACATCACACAGTCTAACCCTGTACATCACACAGTCTAACCCTGTACATCACACAGTCTAACCCTGTACGTCACACAGCCTAACCCTGTACGTCACACAGCCTAACCCTGTACATCACACAGCCTAACCCTGTACATCACACAGCCTAACCCTGTACATCACACAGCCTAACCCTGTACATCACACAGCCTAACCCTACATCACACAGTCTAACCCTGTACATCACACAGCCTAACCCTACATCACACAGTCTAACCCTGTACATCACACAGTCTAACCCTGTACATCACACAGTCTAACCCTGTACATCACACAGCCTAACCCTACATCACACAGTCTAACCCTGTACATCACACACCCTAACACTGTACGTCACGTCACACAGCCTAACCCTGTACATCACACACCCTAACACTGTACGTCACGTCACACAGCCTAACCCTACATCACACAGCCTAACCCTGTACATCACACAGCCTAACCCTACATCACACAGTCTAACCCTGTACATCACACACCCTAACACTGTACGTCACGTCACACAGCCTAACCCTACATCACACAGTCTAACACCGGTTCCTGACAGGCAGCGAGCGAGCGAACTGGAGACGAAATCGCGCGCGACACTGTCCTGATATGACGCGGCGCTTGTCCGAGTGTGTCTGTGTGTGTGTATTTACCTTGAAGCACAGGGGCAAAGCAGCCTGCGATTCTCGACCAATAAAAAGTGTTTAGGGGCGGGACTCGGCCGCGTAATCGCTCAACTAGAGACACAGCGAGCGAATATTTGAGGGGGGAGCGACATCGCCGCTCAGTTCGCTGTCGCTCGCAGTAGGTCAGGATAGTCTGATTGAAACGAATACATTTTAATCATTTTCGCAATCACGCTCGCTCGCGTCGCTCCCTGTCAGGAACCTGTGTAACCCTGTACATCACACAGCCTAACCCTGTACATCACACAGCCTAACCCTGTACATCACACAGCCTAACCCTACATCACACAGCCTAACCCTGTACATCACACAGCCTAACCCTGTACATCACACAGCCTAACACTGTACATCACACAGCCTAACCCTGTACATCACACAGCTTAACCCTGTACGTCACACAGCTTGTAAAACAGGAGGCAAGCTGTTGCCCCAAGCGCCTTATTACTGCAATCATTTCTGACCTCTGCAACCAAATTAGTTTGCAAGAAAATGTAAAACAAAACTTTTAATTGCATGTATACATAGCATCACAAATAGTTAAATATTATGCTTGTCTGAACATTTATGAGTTAAAATCAGAAAAGTAAACAGATATTTTCGGCGTAAGGAAACCATGCTTCTATGGCTGCCATCATACAGTGAATAAACATGGCTGTAGAGACACTGTGAAATGAATGTATTTCATATTGTCCAACACATTTTTGGTTCTTATTAGTAAAGTAGAATAAAGATATAGGGGGAACAATTGATTGAGTATAATTGAATATTATTTATTCAATGTGCGGCACAATGGCTGTAAATGGGCACGGAGGCATCAAGTGGAAACAAAGACTATACTGTAGATGGTTTCAGTGAAACTGTGTTGCTAGGAAACAGCTCGGAACAATTATTGATGTTAGCAAACACTGCAACAGGCAATAAACCTGGTCCATTTAGAATGTTTATGTTGTCGAGTTGAGATTGTATAGCACAGCACATCAGATGTGCAGAGAATCTATTTTATGGTAATCAGACCCAATGAAACTATCTTTGTAGAGCTTGAAAGACATTTGAAGAGATTGTACAAGTGTCATTAAAGAATAATTACAGACGAATATCTTGAAAAAAAAGAGACTGCATCAGACAATGAAGAAAAGCTATTAAGATGCATGATAAATACCCTTTAATGGGGTTGTAGCTAACAGAAAAATTAGCCCTATGCCGATCAATTAGCCTAATGGATACATTAACTTATATATTTTAATTGTCAATTAAAACCACAAACCCAAATGATGCATTGCTGTTTTTAATGGCCTTTTAATGAGGTTGGACATTCATTTGCCTTGACTTGTCAATTGCTAACAGTGCCAGTCCTGCGTTACGCAACAGATTCTGAAGGCGCTGGAAAGACACAAGACAAGACAATGCTCGACAGCAATTAAAGGAATACTTTCTAAAAACCCAATACAATAGGGCTGATCCCAAGGCTTCAAAGCGTTGAAGATCAAATAGACACCATAGCAACAAATGCCAAAACGAGATTTGAATGCTTCTGGTTTTTTGTTTTCTTTACACTCCAAAGATTTGCCTTCATCAGCATTATAAATAGGTTATAGATAATAATCAGACAAGGACATTTAGTCATGACTACTTTCAGAAAACTACCACATAGCTCTCATTTACCCTCATTACACATCATTTGTGTGTGGGAAGAATTATCCGCTGATAATTACTACTGACTCTGAGCCCAAAGAACGGTAATCAAGACAGCCCAAATACAATTATGATGCAGCCATGCCTTGAAATGGGTTGTGAAGCCTCTATGAGGCTAATAGCATGTGTTGTCTGCTAGCAATTGTGTGTGTATGTTCTCATGATACCTAGAAACGCCTAAAGCATCATCGTGCATTATGGAGTTATTACCTGTCAAATGTTACCGAGAGGAGGAGGAAAGCTCCTTAAAGTACTAGGGATAGGAGGGGAGGGGGGTGGTTACTGGGCACTAAAGGCTAATCCAACCCACCTCCACTCTCTTGGCAGACCCCTTAGTACTGTCTGAAATAATAGTAAAGTGAGGTGGGCATGTCTCTCAGTGGTAAAATCACTGCTATTTCCAGTAAGTGGCTCTTTGCTGTGTTGCCGAGGCGTTATGACCGAGCCATTATTTGTTTCCTGAGGAGCAGCAGGTTACCCAACGTGTGACATGAGAAAATGAGTGTGTTTCCAGCGGGTGTCCTGCCTGCTGGCCCCAGTGTGGAACGGTGGCTTACTAACCGCACGCACACACACACACACACACACACACACACACACACACACACACACACACACACACACACACACACACACACACACACACACACACACACACACACACACACACACACACACACACACACACACACACACACACACACACACACACACACACACACACACACACACACACACACACACACACACACACACGCACGCACGCACACACACACACACACACACACACACACTCACACACGCGCACACACACACACACACACACACACACACACACACACACACACACACACACACACACACGCACACACACACACACACACACACACAGTACATATACACACACAAACACGCAGGCATGCATAGACGCTCACAAAATATTGATATGCATGTACATATTGTGTGTGCAGTCCAAAGAACACTCATTTATATTCATGTATTGCTTTACACAGAGTGTACACATCCATGGGCTAGAGGGTTCACATGCAAAGAGCCTTCGCGTCGCATATCGGCTGTCATTATTTTGTTCTTTCCCCGTCGTATTATTTGACTAAGAGCCTCATATTCTTGACATGAAAGCATCATCAATGCCTCCACTTATCAGACGGAGCTCAGTGCACTACAGCCTCCGTCTTTGATCTACTAGCGACCATATGAAACGCAACAAAGAGAATCACCTCACTGTGCCTGGCCGCCATCCTGCAGCTTTTCTTAAAAACTCTTTCCTTAACCTGTACGGTATACAGTTTTTGAATAAAACATTTATTTGAATGATTTAGGGACACTGCTAATGGATTTCTACATTTTGTTTCCTTAGTAGTGAAAGAGTGAACCTACCCTAACCTACCCTAACCCCCCTCTCTCTCTCTGGTAGTTTCCTGAGCTCCACACCCTGTCAGTACTCATGGAGCCTGTCTGTCATATAGCAGCCAGGACAGGCACGGGGGAGGGGAGCGCACCCTCTTCGTGAGTCGCGAGCACATGACGCTAACGCACCTTGAGAGGACCGGCTCCCTCTCCCCAGAAACAGACAAATACGTTTGGTCAGTCTTACATTTAGCCACATTTTTTAAGATGTGGAGGGGGGAAAAAAATGTCCCTTCAATTTGTCGAAACAAATGTGTCACGCTGGCTGCTTCTGTTCTCTTCCCTCCCCTGACATCCTGCCCCTCGCTGCTGCTGCTGCTTCAGCTAGAGCTATTTCTGATGGACCGGCGCTCTCCAACATTTGGAAAAGGTGCACCGTCGCCAGCTTCATGTCCAAATACACTTTGGTTGCCTGGCAGATGTTCAATGTCGCGTGCTGCGAGGAGAAGGAGTTCAGCGAGTTTGCAGAAAAGAATGAATGAATGAAAACTTTTATTTAAAATGGACACCACAGCTACACTGGACCAGTCACAGTGGACAGACCAGATGTGTTGTTTTGCGTGTTTATAGCACAAGTGCTAGTTTTCAACAGTAGTCCATTGAGGCTTTTATTTTATTTTTTATTTTTTTAATTTATAGCATTTTCAGCTTTTTCTGGCCATGCAGGACCTTTTGGCCACGCAGGACCGACAGAGGAGAGAGGGTGAAACGGGAGGAGGAACCCGGGGCGACCGCTTCGCGACTCAGCGCACTATGTGGTGTGCTACTGGAGCACCCGTCCATTGAGGCTTTTCTAAAAAATAGAATAAAATTAACAGTATAATACAGAATTAAAATCACAACAAATAGTTACCAGAACAAGAGTCCATGATCAAAACAAGAAAACCAGTCCGTGTCTACATATGTGAGCACTGCTGCTTTGATTTCAGCCATACCTTGATTCCTCTGCTGAAGATGTTGGCATTGGACTCCAGTTTTAAGCCAGTAGGCAGAGAGTTCCATAAGTTTGCCCCTTTAACAGAGAAGGCAGACTGTCCAAACGAACTCTTGCACATGGGAACAGTACAGTCACCATTATTGGAAGCTTGTGTGTTTGCTCTGCTAGAGCTCCAACGTCTAACCACCAGTCCAGAAAATAATGATGATACATGAAGATAAAGAGACGAAAGAAAAATTTGAGAACTAGAAGACTGCACTCAATAGAGACCTCTTAGCAATCTTCCCACTTTGCCATTACTTTCAAACTCAAATACTTGATTGGATCTGGCGCTCATCGACTAAAATAATACATAATTGATACCATCAGTAAGATATTACAAAGGGACTGTCAAGTTCATATTTTGTTTTGTGAGAATAGCGCCACCTTGAATCATAACTTCACAGCACAATGATTTTATGTTTGAATGTGTTATGTTATTTTGAGAGGACCCCAGGAAGAGTAGTTGTTACTGTGGTAACAACTAATGGGGATTCTAAATAAACTAAACTAAACTAAACAGCGTTCATCGCGATAATAGGACAAACATATTTGTGAAGTTTGGTGCAAATCACGTCACAAGTGACGCGTCACATCCATTTATCTGAGGTTCTATTTGATCTGGCGGGCAGATGAGTTGGCCGACCAACTATCAACTATGTCAATAATACATGTCAATATGTTGATCCCTAGACGCCACACAACAAGTTCTGTGAAAATCAAATGAACAGCCCATGGAGGAGCAGGGAAAAAAGATGAGCAAATATCCAATATGGCAGACTTCATAGCTTCTATGGCAAATGTGTTCTTCATGTGGAGCCGCGTCTCTAGTTAGGCCTATCGCTTCTTTGTGACTCTATGGCGGGTCAGGGCAGACACTCATTTGAAAAAATTATGTAAAGTTTGCCCTGATGATGGTGCTACAGGAAAGGTTAAATCAATAGGTTTCTTCCTCCACCTCACAACAGTGAACCGGCCATAACCTTGGCACCCGAGGAAAGGTTATGGGGTCACCAAAATCATTAGATTTTTTCCTCCAGGGGTCATGAATGTGTTAAGTAAATGTTGTGATTGTATGACTAACGGGTCAGGTGATTCTCATTTGAAAATGTTGGCCTGATGGTGGCAGTAGAGGAAAGTTTACGATGATACCAAAATCAATAGGTTTCTTCCTCTTGGGGTCATGAATGTGCACAGCACATTGTATTCAACCATTACTTTTTGACATATCTCGTTCACAAACAAACAGGGATGAAAACATAACCTCCTTAGTGGAGGTAAAAACCGCTAAAGAGGATGTGCTCCAAACAAGTGAGAGGCTGAGTGAGAAATATAGTACCTAGCATGTTAAGTGATAGTACATAACTTAACATTCCCTTAAAGATATCTAAAGTTCACAATACCACTCATCATGTGGCTTGTATTGAGGCAGTTTGAGTAACTAAATTCATAAACACATCCCCCGCACACACACATCTACTGTATGGCTCGCTCTCCCACTCACTCACTCACTCACTCACTCACTCACTCACTCACTCACTCACTCACTCACTCACTCACTCACTCACTCACTCACTCACTCACTCACTCACTCACTCACTCACTCACTCACTCACTCACTCACTCACTCACTCACTCACTCACTCACTCACTCACTCACTCACTCACTCATTCAACATGTCTTTCCTTTGGGGTTGCCAAGGTAGCAGCCACTGTAATAGTCAGGTGGCTCCCACTCTCAGTTCCCAAGGCCCTGCATCCACCACACACACGCATGCACGTGCACGCACACACACACACACACACACACACACACACACACACACACACACACACACACACACACACACACACACACACACACACACACACACACACACACACACACACACACACACACACACACACACACACACACACACACACACACACACACACCACACACACGCACAGACACACACGCACACACATGCACCACCCCCTCGCGGTGGCTCCCTGTGCCTTGGGGCCAGTGGACTGGAGCCTGCAGTGTGTGGGCTGGACGGCTGGCTCGCTGGCTGTGAGGCAGTGAAGGGATACAGGGATGGAGACTAGCATACAGACAGAATCCAGGGCAGCCCTGTTACATCAGGCCTGATACAACCTGTTATGACTGAGGAGCCTCCGCTACTGCTCCTACTGATGGCCACCTACTGAGACCATAGAGCCCTCAGGCCCTCAGCCATACACCTCAAGAGACCACCAGGCCCCACCCTGTCTCGCTGTCTCTCAACCCAGGTGCGGTGCACTCAGACAGAGGGAAAGGCGTGTAAAAACGGCCCCTCAGGCACAGCCAACCTCCAGATCTGAGGCTGACCTGGGGGACTGTCACGCCCCTTATGTCTCGGGTAAAAGACGGAGGTTGAGTGAGGTAACGGGAGAAAGGGAGCGGACAAGCACTGATTGTGACTCCAAAGAAGAGGGTGGAGGAAGGGGGGGGGGGGGGGGGGGGGCTATAACCCTTTCACTACCACACTACCAAATGGTTAACCCTTTCGCTGTGGCAATACAGAAGGTTAACCCTTTCACTGCCACACGACAACGGGTTAACCCTTTCACTACCACACTGCAGAAGATTAACCCTTTCACTACCACACTACAGACGGCTGACAGTCTGTAGTGTGGTAGTGAAAGGGTTAACCTTCTGTAGTGTGGTAGTGAAAGTGTTAAAACTGACACTGAAACTTTGAAACTGAAGTGTGTGTCTGCCTGCGAGCGTCTGCACGTCTGAGCCCGGCAGCTCTCTTAATACCAGCGGCTTTGGAGATGTCAAATCCTTTCTCGTCTCTTCCCTCGTCCGCTGTCCTCGAGCTTTCTTCAGCCATCTCAGGCTCAGATAAATGCTGCCAGGATCTGAGAAATAAACACTGTACCCCCCCCCCCCCCCCCCCTATATGAAATCAATAGCTTTTAAAGATGATATAATGGTATTTCCAGTTGCACAAAGCAATATTGCATTTGTGTTCAGGTGTGTTTTTCAGGAGGCGAAAGTGGCTCTTATCACACAGCAGCAGAAGAATAATAGCGCATTTAGTTTCGATCACTCTTGTAATGATGTGAGAAACAACTCGGCTTGCATTCTGAAGCTACACGGAGCAGCAGCTGTGCCTCTGAGTGTGTACTAGATGCATATTTCACGAGCAACAAAGAGATGCGGGTAGACTTATGGTTTATATGGTGAATATTTGATCCGCGCCTTGCTAGACTGACAGACCGATGCGCGCAGGCTACACTGTAAAAAGTATGTTTTTTTCATGGGAAATTCACTGTATTATTTTACAGATTACTTTTGTTTTCTACTTTAAGTGTAAATGCCATACAAATACAGTAAATGAATCAAAATATTAACATTAAATAAAGGTTTATTTTTTTTACAGTTTTCTTTTTTACAGTGTAGACTCCGCCCGCCTTTCCTCCCCGATCGGGGTGAGATACATATTTTATATTTGTAATACTTGAGGGTGCACTCCATGTACCATATCAAGCAAATATGCCACTCAAATTAAACAAATGGAACCTTCGTTGCTCAAAGTACAGTTGTGTGCAAAGCAAGCCAAGCTCAACTGTATTGTTTTTCTTTGCTCCTACCGTATGTAACCCATGTGTGCTGTCCGTATATATACTGTATATGAGCGCTGAGTTCACAGCGGGCCTCTTCACACGGTAGCTGCTGTCTGTCAGCAGCACGCCTAGTGGTCGTGGCTCCAACTGCTGCGTGGCTGACATCATACTGCATCTATTTTTCATAGCCAACA
>NW_028174455.1:0-25000 GCF_963971535.1 Notolepis coatsorum | reverse complement strand
TATTCAACTAATTTAATCACAATAGCTGTCAAACTAAATTAATGTGTGCAAAATGGGTGTTTGGATGTGTGTGAAATTATGTGCAAAATAAATCAGCATTGTGCCCCCTTAAATACGGTTATTCTCTTCCAAATTCATAATATAATGCAGAGGCAGGCAAGGCATAACGCCATAACTGCCCTCCAGACATTCAAAAGTAGATTTTCAATCTTATTGGACATTTGGACATTGCCAGAAATGACCTTCCTTTGTCCCCTCCTGCTCTACCTTAATTTCCTCAATAAACCCTGACAGAAATAATGACATTTAAATGCCACATTGGTAATAATGTTCATATCGATGTGCTGATATTCACAGGAGATGAGGATGCGGGTGGATGCCAAACTCCAAAAATAGAGAGAGAGAGAGAGAGAGAGAGAGAGAGAGAGAGAGAGAGAGAGAGAGAGAGAGAGAGAGAGAGAGAGAGAGAGAGAGAGAGAGAGAGAGAGAGAGAGAGAGAGAGAGAGAGAGAGAGAGAGAGAGAGGAGAGAGAGGGAGGGGTGCTTTGTTAGCCTAAAAGTTGCACAGGAAATTGCACCCGTGGGAGAACAACACAGGTACACATCACAGGAACAGACAGTGTGTGTGTGTGTGTGTGTGTGTGTGTGTGTGTGTGTGTGTGTGTGTGTGTGTGTGTGTGTGTGTGTGTGTGGATACTAAGCCATCAAAGAGACCTTGTAGTGCAGAGCAGGTAAATGGTTTTTGGGGAGCTAGCAAACAAACAATTCTGTTTCTCTCCCTCATTCTGTTTGTCTGTCTGTCTGTTTTTCTCTCTCTCTCTCTCTCTCTCTCTCTCTCTCTCTCTCTCTCTCTCTCTTCTCTCTCTCTCTCTCTCTCCTCTCTCTTTCTCTCTCTGTCTCACCTTCACTATTTAGGCCCCCTAGCAGGTTTACAGCAATCCTTTGGTATATGTATATATTTTTAAACCATCTCCAAATATCTGCTGCTGTTCTGCTGCTATGGAATCACACTTCAGGTGGGAAAATAGAGGAGGGAGAGAAAAGAAGATAATGTCATGAAGTGGTGATGATGATGTTGTTGTTGTTGTTGTTTGACAGTATGTGTTATTCCCAGTGTTATTTCAGTCCACACACCAACCTCCATTATCCTGGTGGCATCTCATCCCATTAGAGGGGAAGAGGCTGATATTGGCGATAGAAATGTGCTTCATAGAGTTGGGGAACACAATGGCAACAGAATGCGTGTACCGGTGGCCATCTTTGGTTTACAGACCAAAATTGCCTTAGCTATTGGCCTTTTGAGTTATATATAGCCCCTTTCGGGACTGTGATGCACGCCAACATGGTTGGACAAGTGAATACACCGTCCCTTATACCAGGGGTTCCCAAAGACGCGGGGGGGGGCACTGAACTTAGAAGCAGGCCAGGCCAGTGTTTCTAGTTGCAGCAGCGCAATAGTTAGATAACCTAGGTGGGGAACAACCAGGAGATCACTGCAACTCACACAAGTTGGAGAACTATCTCGCTCTCTCTCTCTTGCTCTCACACACACACAAAGGGAGCCGCATGTGATTGGTGGAGGCGGGACCCTTACAAAAAACTGTTGTTGCTAATCATTGACACATGCTAGCCTGTAATAATCCCCCCCCAGAAAAATCTACTTTGCACACTGGCATTTAAAGGGTTAGAATTATAAAATGAATATGTGGTGTTATGATCAGAGCTGAAGTTGAATAAAAGATTGTATTATTTTCAATCTGACATTACAAAAAAACTGAAAATCCATCAAAATCAGTGTTGTTGCTAATCATACATATGCTAGCCTGTTTTTTAACAATAATTTGTGATGCCATCACAAACACTGGCATTTAAAGGGTACACCGTTATTTGGGGGTCGCGGCCTGAAAAGTTTGGGAACCCCTGCCTTATACGACCATTGAAAAATCTTACAATTAAATCTGTCTCGATTTTCTTTATAAAAAAAACGCTTCAAAATTTCAAAGGTACTCATGAGGGTTTCGGACAGACAAACGCTAGGGTTTGAAACCTCGGCGTTGCTAATAAACATTTTAAATAATTTGTATAAACTGGTCAACACAGCTCAAAACGGCTTTATTTACGGCTTTGGGTGCCTGATGCGCCTGCGCTTTGATCACCCAAAGCCGGGAATAAAGCCGTGTTGACCAGTTTATAATATATTTTTTTAAATGTTTATTAGCAACGCCGAGGTTTCAAACCCTAGCGTTTGTCTGTGCGAAACCCTCGTGCAACTGTGAGTACCTTTGAAATCTCTTTGCGACACCTGTACGAGAAGCGTTTTGGTAGAGAAAAGCGAGACAGACTTAATTGTAGGATTTTTCAATGGTCGTATAAGCGACTATATATGTGTGTGTGTGTGTGTGTGTGTGTGTGTGTGCATGCACATGTGCCCGAGTGCTTGTCGTGCCTGTCCACCAGCCCCTGGTATCCCAGAATGCCTGGCTGTTCTGAAGCGACTGCCTGGTTCTCTTTAATGCGATTACCAGTAGAGGAGTGTCAGTAAGTAGGATCTAAAATGAAAGCCATTATGGGGCATTATCAGAGAGCTACTGCACCTCCGCCCCCCATTCCATCTGCTGTATGGCCACCCACACAGCCACTAGGCCCAGATTACACTTATCATTAGAGAAGTGCTGCTTAATTCAACACCTCTGGAGAACATGTGGTGCTTCGCTGTCTTACTGAGCTGCAGCGATCCAGCACGCACACGCACACATGCACGCACGCACGCACACGCACACGCACACACACACACACACACACACACACACACACACACACACACACACACACACACACACACACACACACACACACACAGGAGCAGGGCTGGATTCTTGCTTTTAGAACGAACACACTCCAGGCAGTGGATATCAGCAAACATTTCAATTGTTTGACATGGATCCAAATACTGTTTGACCTGCAGGGCTTCTGTGAGCCTGTGGGAGCTATTCATATAGTATTTAACTCTTTGAGCCTTGTCTGTGTGTGCTAGGGCTGGCCCCGAACATTCCAATGGTTCAGAATTTGTTCAGTATATTGACATTAGAAGCTCAATATCAGGATCCGAATGATTTGTTTTTCATTATTATTGCTGTGTGTAGATAATTTGGCTAAATGATTGTCCTGTCTGTTCATTGTGAGCCCACCGTACCAGTGTATGTGTGTGTGTTTACCTTGCGATGCAGGTTTGCGGCACAGCTGGATGTGTGAGATGTGTGTGTGTGTGTGTGTGTGTGTGTGTGTGTGTGTGCGTGCAGGGCCGGACTGGGGAAATAATTCATACCGGGAGATATAGCACGAAATATAGCCCCAGTCAGGCCACTTTTTAAGCGGGGGGTCTGGGGGTCCCCCACCAGGATTTTTTTTGTTACAAAGACTTAATTTCCTGCATTCTGGTGAATTTTAGTGCATGTGAATCACAAACTAATGAGCCAACAATTGCTTAGTATAATGTACTGTTATGAACCTCAAATAAAACTGTTGTGGCACTAGCAATGCTACTCTCTCCACCTTCAAAAAGAAAAAAGCAAGAGCACAACATATTTGTCTATTTACTATTATAATACAGTTAACCACTCTCTCCACCTATTCAAACAGAGCAAGAGCACAATACCATATTCACTTTACTGATGCACTACCCATCAACAGTTAAAATAGCCCTTTACACAAACATTAAATAACAGACCTTTCATTATTACAAAACTACCTGGCTCACTGCCTGGCTGTTACAGTATTCTGCAGAGTGCCATCTGCCATTCCATTCGCCGCCTCCACTGTCAATCAGTTGTATCGCCTGGTTCCGCCTCCACCAATCACAAGCGGCAGCACGGCTCCATTGTGTGTGTGTGATCCGAGGGAGAGAGTCAGATAGTTCTCCAACTCTGTCGCAGACAGTGAAATCAGGGGTGCAGTCGTAATATGGGCGAAGGCCAAACGCCCGCGCACGCGCATACATGTTCCCTCGGTTGCGCACAGAACAGATGATACACCTTTTGTCTCATCCTTCCAGTCGAGAGATCAAGCAACCCCCCACCTATGCTTGTATTTGGTTGTCGGTATCCTATTATTATGCAAAGTCTAGGTGATAAGTGCTGGCGACGAGTCATTTTTGTGTCGTCGCGCCGGCACTTACCACCTAGACTTTGCATAATAATAGGATGCGCGCACTTCGGCCTCAGTGACGAAGCCCAAACGTTGTTTGACCGCGTATGCCCAGCACTGCACCCCTGAGTGAAATCCTGGTTGTTCCCCACCCACCTAGGTTATCTAACTATCGCGCCGCGCCGCCGCCACAACTAGAAACAATGGCCTGACAAAAAAAATGTGCAGGCCAGGCCACCGGGAAAACTCCCGGTGCTCCCGATGGCCAGTCCGGGCCTGTGTGTGTGTGTGTGTGTGTGATGAGCCAGGAAAACAAACAGAAAACAAACAAGGTTTCTATGGAGTAACATTAACCACTAAATGTTTGTTAAGTTGGAATCAGATAATCAAATAAAAACAATGGTCCTCATTCTCGAACGGACATACGTAAAACTTACCAAGGAATACCTTCGTAACTCGATTTACGTACTTATTCGGCATTCTCAAATGGCTTCGTATTGTAAATTCTTTGTAGGATTTACGTAGGATTTACGTACTCGAAACTCACTTACTCTGTGTAAGTCGAACAGACCGGTGTGCGCTTGTGATTTCAACAGCCTTCTCTTGGACAAGTCATTGGGGATTGCCGATACTACAGACATCCGTGGAATTAAATAATTATAATGATAATTAACACTTTGGTCGCAATGGTTAAATTCATAATTTACCATCCCTAGCCAGCTCTATTTGTCTATGGAGAAGTTCCCCTTCTTTGCAGGGCTATAACTTTTTAAATTCTATTGCTAAATTGACATTATTATGGCCCATTCAATGTCCTATATCTATTGTTCAGGGTGTAGCAACGTTATACTTTTTCATTCACATATTCATACTAAAATACGGTCTAAAGTATAAGTATGTTTTTATCGTTTTCTGCAGCTTTCTCCAGAACTTGATTTATAGCCCCAAATGCATTATATTGATGATCAAATACAGTTTGGTAGCGATCGGTGCCAGATAAAAAATTTCAACTGGAGGTACTTCTAGAAGTTACTACGTATGATCTGATGTTGACCGGATGGGCGGGGGTTCGTTTATAATTGCGTGGGCAACGTTATATCATTCATCTAGTGCGGGTCATATGATCATCAGAGCAGTTTATATTGAACACGGTAATAATAAACGCTGAAACTTACCCCAGTCTCCTCGGGCCGTTGGGCGATCAGCTTGGAGTAGACAGTTTTCTATTATGGGATGTTGATCTAATCTAGATTAACCATTTCCAGGTTGTATAATACTATATACGTCCAAATAACGTTGTTTATTGAGTTAGGGCGAGCGATTGATTATCCAGTGTGTCGAGATGGAGTCCTGCTAACGATCGCGAGTGCCCGGACGAAATATGGGTGAGCACTTCCTGTTTGGCGCGTCACTTCCTGTTGGGCGATCTGCCGATCGGCCACCAGATGGCGCTCTTGAACCGTTAGAGAGTTGAGTGGAGATCAGCAGTATATCTCAGGTCCCCGGAGGAGAAATATGATTTCGATCACAGATTTTTGAAATATTGATATCAAAGACGTGTTACGGCGTCTTCGGCAGAATGAGCATGGCGGGCAATGACGAGTTTCGGCGTTTCCGGTGATTAAAGTGTTAATACGACAATATTATTATATTTTTTTTTATCTACCTTTTCTCCCATTTTCTATTTTTCTCCCATCCCAATTTCGTATTGTCCAATTCTACCCTCCCCTGTCTCGAACGCTGTTTGGCCATGCCTCCCACAAGCCGGCTGTAATGTGGACGAAGCCATACATTGCACGAGTCCCCTCCGGTACTCGAGGTAGCAGCCGTCGCATCTTTTCACCTGCACAGCGCGATCTTTCAGCGTCGGGGGTCTGCGCTTTTGGAGGGACGCCGCCCCCGTCGCTTCCTGATTCTACTGCGCAGGCGCACCAACCGACCTGTAGGAGTCGCTGTCCACAACGTCCGATTCCCACCCATCAGCATCCCACCCCCTAATACTGCCAAATGTATTAGTTTGAACGACCAGCAAAGCTGAATGCAATGCGGAGAGCTGGGCTCGAACCCAGCGTCTCCTGCATTGGTGGTGAGCGCCTTGCCCACTGCACCACCTAGCCGCCCTATACGACAATATTTGTATAATTAATAATTACTTTTGCATTTATAGTCCTGACTCAATGAGGCATCGTGTGTCATGGTTTTTGCTTTATTTCGCCTTTCTGTGAGGGACAGCGGTCTATTTCGTCTCCTGTGAGGGATAGCTGTCAATCACTGGTCTCTGTGGTTAATTGCCTCATGGGCCGTGCAGGTGTGTGGGCTTGATTGCACCTGATTCAGTGCAGCTGTGCCTATGGTAAAGCTGAGTCTATTTAAGTTTGAATCTCGCAGTGTTAGCTGCTTTTTCATTTCCTTTGGTGTTGGCTATCCTTCTAGTCAGGCTTGTTATATGCCTTTGTGGCTTATTTCTTTTTCTACAATAACTCTTTATTGAGTGTTATTTTCTTAAATACTCACTTTGAGGCTTCCACCTGTAAAGGTTGTTTTTGTTGTTTATTTCCCCCTTCTCCTTAATGTCTGTGTAAGCAGTTTAGTGGTTATTTGTTACAGGGATAACTTAAAGAGTCCCTATTATCTGCTCGTGACCAACACACACCCGCAGCCCTCACATTGTGAGCATTACACAATACACACACACACACTGCAAACTAAATAAATAAGAACTAAACCGATCGCCATGGATATAGCTACTGTATAGTGGAATATACTGTATTAATATTCCATATACCATTTTGTTATTATTATATTATTTATTGTTGGTTTTATTTATTTATTACATTGCTTGCGCACATCTAAGAGCCAGTGTAGAAGCGGCTTGATATATGTTACTATTGTACTTACATTTGCACTCTGGTTGGATGCCAAACTTATTTCCGTTGTATTGTACTTGTGCTCTATGGCAATTACCATTTACAATAAAAATTTTATCTAATCTAATCTCATTTTGGGAGATTATTATAAAAGATTATTATTATAATTTCGAATCGCAAATCGCTGTTGCGCTACAGAGCGAGTGTGTGTGTATGTGTGTGTGTGCAGGATACAGTATCAGCTGCTGCATTATTATTATTATATTATTATTTCACTATATTGCGCGATTGGGTTATGCAGCAGGTGAGCCAGGTGGCTTAGTGAAGTATACTGTACATATACACGCTCGCATGCGCGCGCGTGTGTGTAATGCTCCGATTGCTCATTGAATCATGACTATAAATGCCAAACGTAATTGTCGTATTTATTATCATTATAATTATTTAATTCCGATGATGTCTGTAGAATCGACTTGAAGCAATCACAAACTATTTAACCCAATCACCTGTGCATTGTATGTTACTATTGGTTCAAGATTCAAGATTGTTTATTGTCATATGCACAGTTAAACAAACAGTTTGCCGTACAATGAAAATCTTACTTTGCTAGTCCGCCCTTCACACAAAATCACACAATACTTAACTAAATACTTAACTAAATAAAGAACAATTTAAGTGCAATGTAATTGCACTTTAGTATTACATTTGCACTCTGGTTGGATGTTGTATTGTACTTGTGCTGTATGATGACAATACATTTTAATCTAATCAAATTGTCATCAGTCGAAAATCGGTTCTGCACTACCTGTTGAATACAAGGATCAACACAGCAGAGATGCAATGCAGACCCTCTCACCTCCTTATAATGAGCAGATGGGGCGTGTCTGTATGCAAATGAGAATAAACATAAACGTGCCTGGAGATGTGAATGAGTGAGGTCAGTTCATTCAGCGGAGCACAGCTGCCAACATTTTTGCCCATTTACGAAGTGCGTTTCACCCATTCAGGAATCCGGAGGAGGATTTCCGTAAATCTGTTGGTACAAAATTTGTACCAAGATATTTACCAAGGCACTTACGAACACGTTCGAGAATGAGGACCAATGGTTCTAAATGGTTCCGTGTTCCGAACATCATGTTGCTTACTTTGTGCCTATAGACTTGTGCTACATGGTCATGGACACTCGAGACAACTTGGCTGTACCAAACACCTTTTCTGAAAGGAATCTGCCGTTCCATGAGTGGAGAGAGTGGAGGTAATGTAACGTTAATTATTACTATTGATACGGAAGGACGCTGCAGTTAAGGCTACTGTAGCTGTTAGAGTGGGGTTTAATGTCTTTGCATCAGACAGGTAAGAGTTGTATATTAAGTAAGGGATAATGTATAGCTACAAGGTCATTGTCGCAAAATAATTGACCGACACAGTGTTCTAAACGCAGTGAAGGTCAATTATTTTGCAACAATGACCGAGTATAGCTATACATTATCCCGCTTATTACAGGGCTAACTTACTAACAATATACGTAATTCATTTTACACCATCGACAAGACGAGATCAAATGCAGACGCAGTTGTTCTGTTGCTCCTCTGTCATCGGCAGGTGTGTGGACTTAATTGCACCTGATGTAGTGCAGCTGTGCATATGGTAAAGCTTAGCTTTCGTGACTGCAATCAAAATGCTTGATTGTGAATGGTCAAAAGCGCTCCATTGCCCCTAACAGCGGTCATTATTCCGCGTTGACCCTAGCAGCGGTGAATTATCGAGAAATAATTGACCGCTGCTAGGGGCAACGGAGCGCTATTGACCAATCACAATCAAGCATTTTGGCGAATTTTTAACCGCCATGTAATAAGCTAATATAATGACCCTCACTTACCAAGAGGCTGACAGAATAATTATAACGCTACAGTAGGTGACTTTTGTTGGAATAATGTTACACACATCTGTCTCCCATCAACACAGTTACATTAGCGTATTAATTCACGGGTTATAAACGTAAACAATTGCTCTGTAGGTACTTGTGACGGATGCGTCTGTGCGCCGCACATGCACATACTGAGGGGAGCAGCTTCCTGCAGACCATATATGGGCAGCTTCCTGGCAATCAGCTCAGATACTGAGAGGAGCAGCTTCCTGACAATCAGCTCATTCAACTCACCTGCTCAGCAACCACACCTGTCAGCCCTGCAGTACATCTACCCCGGTTGCGTCTACCTTAATGATAAGCAAGCAGTGCAAAAATGCGGAAGCATTCGTCACCGCACGCCACTACGGTAAAGCGCCTTTCTTTTCAGGCCCGCTTTGGGAGCTGTCGCGCGGAAATAGGCTGTCTATTGCCATTCTCTTTGACAAACTCTAACCTTAACCAGCTCCTTAACAGCGCCTAAACTTAACCGTTCTAACCTTAACCAACTCCGAAACAATGCCTAACCTTAACCTTAACCATGCCTAACCTTAACCATAGAAATTATATTGCCATTCTCTTTGACAAACTCTAACCTTAACCAGCTCCTTAACAGCGCCTAAACTTAACCGTTCTAACCTTAACCAACTCCGAAACAATGCCTAACCTTAACCTTAACCTTAACCATGCCTAACCTTAACCGGCGAAAGAATACACGCTAAAAAAAAAAATCACGTTAAAAAAAAAATATTTGATGGGATTCGAACTCGCCAGCAAACGAGCCATAGGATCCACAGCCATGTAGTCTTGCCAATTGAGCTATTTCTAGATACTGAATAAGGGGCGGTGACTTATATATATTGAGCTCCGCTCGTGTCGAACCAAGGCGGGATCTCATGCGCATGCGCGGGCACCTCGCGCGAGCACGCCGGCGCACGCACGCACCTGAGCGAGCACGCCGCCGCCGGTGCACGCACGGGCGCTGGGCGGCGGAAAATGAAAGGCGCATTACCGCACGCCACTACGGTAGAATGCTTCCGCATTCTTGCACTGCTTGCTTATCATTAAGGAAAAGGCACCCCGGTTCTTCAGTCACAATTTGAGGCAGATTGTTAACTCAGCTACTTGGATCACCATTGCCGACCTACCTGCCTTCTATTCTTTGGGCCCATTTATATTCAGTTTATAAGTTATCTATTTTTTTTCTTTTTTTAATCCACTTTTTCTCCTTATTTTCTATTTTTCTCCCATCCCAATTTCGTATTTCCAATTCTCCCCTCCCCTGTCTTGAACGTTGCTAGACTATGCCTCCCACTGGTCGGCTGTGGTGAGGACAGAAGCCTTGCATCACGTGTCCCCTCCGGTACACGAGGAGGCAGCCCGTCGCATCTTTTCACCGCAACAGCTCGAACTCTCAGTGGCGAGGAGTAACGTGTGGGAGGCTCACGCTGCCCCCGATACTTCCTGTTTCTGCCGTACCGGCGTCACCCAACCGACCTGTAGGAGTCGCTGTCCACAATGTCCAATCCCCACCCACCTGCTTTCCCACCCTTAACACTGCCAATTGTGTTAGTATGACGGCCGGCCAAGCCAGTAGCAACGCCGAGAGCTGGGCTCGATACCAGCATCTCCTGCGTTAGTGGCGAGGGCCTTGCCCACTGCGCCACTCAGCCGCCCCATAAGTTATCTATTTGTTCAACTTTGTTTGGGTAAATAAAACCCCTTATTTTTCCTGCACCACTGTGTCCTCATCTTCTGGCTGCTTGGTCCCTTACAGTACTTGTAAGATGATTCAATAGCTGTATATACGCTTATATCATACAATTCAGAGTTAAATGGTGAGTTAAAAGCAGAAGCAGTGAGCGGAGCTGCCATTGCGATTACATTGCGACAGAGCGGTTGACCTCGCTGCCTACGGTATTCCTGATGTTTTTATGAGAGCCAACATTCGGAGCTTCGTTCGTCACCAGCACCCCACAGTTATGTGTACAGCCTTCTTACTGTATGGTACAGTACAAGCAGGGTTCCTCTGGTACCTGTGATCTTGTCGCGGACCAGCTTGCAGGACTCGATCTCCCCGATGCTGCCAAAGAGGCTGCGGAACTCCTCCTGGGTCATGTTCTGTGGCAGGTAGTTGACGATGAGGTTGGTCTTGCTGTCGTCAGTGGGGCCGCCGGTCTGCATGGGCGAGGGGCAGCCGCGACTGTTGGTGGTGGGCCCATTGGCCGTGGAGCCCCCACCGCTGGGGCCGTTTGTCACCGTCGCCTCCATGTTACTGATGATCTAGGATGGGTTAGAGAGAGAGAGAGAGAGAGAGAGAGAGAGAGAGAGAGAGAGAGAGAGAGAGAGAGAGAGAGAGAGAGAGAGAGAGAGAGAGAGAGAGAGAGAGAGAGAGAGAGAGAGAGAACGGGGAGGAACAGGGGGAGAGAGAACAATCATGGGAAAAGGTCTCTAGACTTGGAAAACGGGGACTATTCAATACTGGTATCTGTCAAAGCACACAGAATTTCTCATTCAATAATGAGTAAAATGGTTATCTGTGTCTTTATTTATCATGACTTATCGGAGTTACACACACTGTAGCACATTGAGTTATGGATTAAAATGCTTTTGGAAAAGCACCTTTCCAATGACCTCACGACTATTGGAAATGTAACAATAATAAACAAGCCCTAGAAGAAAATTATTGGTTTATGAGACAAACTAGTATTAACAATGGACTCTACCATGGGCGTCATAACGTCTTTGAGCATCTGGAAAAGCGCTATATAAAATAGATGTATTATTATTATTATTATTATTATTATTATTATTATTATTATTATTATTATTATTATTATTATTATTATTATTATTATTACCAACTGAAAAAGGCCCAGTTGTGCCTCCTGAATCCCTTTGTGATTGGAGGTAATCATAATTTAGGTTTCCAGAGGAACTTAGATATTTAAATGTTGTAATTAAGCCACTGGAAGAGGGCTTTAAATATGCCAGCCATTAGCATATTAATGTATATCCCAATAACAATAAACAATGTTTCACTGAAAGGAAACAAACAACAATACAGTATAATGGCACAATTCTAAACATCCATAAGTACTGTACCACAAACACTAGACACAGAGAAGGTAAACAGCAACACCTCCATGCAGACAGTGAGTGATCCCTGTGGGTGGTTGTCTTGGGTCATTACTGTGGGGTTGTACTGTAGGAAGTGTCAACAAGGGCAGTTCTTCAGCGAACTGCTTTATCTGACTGCTGATGCTGCTGCTGATGCTGCTGATGTGCAGAGAGAGAGGCTGGTGTTTCTACGTCTGGCTTAACCCTTTCACTACCACACTACAGACGGTTAACCCTTTCACTACCACACTACAGACGGTTAACCTTTCACTACCACACTACAGACGGTTAACCTTTCACAACCACACTACAGACGGTTAACCTTTCACTACCACACTACAGACGGTTAACCTTTCACTACCACACTACAGACGGTTAACCTTTCACTACCACACTACAGACGGTTAACCTTTCACTACCACACTACAGACGGTTAACCTTTCACTACCACACTACAGACGGTTAACCTTTCACTACCACACTACAGAAGGTTAACCTTTCACTACCACACTACAGACGGTTAACCCTTTCACTACCACACTACAGACGGTTAACCTTTCACTACCACACTACAGACGGTTAACCCTTTCACTACCACACTACAGACGGTTAACCTTTCACTACCACACTACAGACGGTTAACCTTTCACTACCACACTACAGACGGTTAACCTTTTAACTACCACACTACAGACGGTTAACCTTTCACTACCACACTACAGAAGGTTAACCTTTCACTACCACACTACAGACGGTTAACCCTTTCACTACCACACTACAGACGGTTAACCTTTCACTACCACACTACAGACGGTTAACCCTTTCACTACCACACTACAGACGGTTAACCTTTCACTACCACACTACAGACGGTTAACCGGCTGTAGTGTGGTAGTGAAAGGGTTAACCGGCTGTAGTGTGGTTGTGAAAGGGTTAACCCTTTGTCGTGTGGCAGTGAAACTGTATTGTGTGTGGCGGGGGAGAGGAATGCAGTTCTGTATCGTTAGTGGCTTAGCTTGGCATCGCCTTCTGCACTATCTCGCGTACGTGCACGCGTACTGAATAAACCACAAATGTACCTCTAATACCAGTATTAGTCTGACCACACCCCTCATCAGCTTACCTTCATAAGCAGGTGTGTGGTCACCTGCTCTCCTCCTTCTCGCTTTCACCACAAGGAAGAGGTGCCTCGGTAGATCCCCACACTTGACACCATGATGGAAGAAATTGGATTAGGAACAGCTTGGGAAACAAGGATACGTTGACATCATATCTTTATTTTCTCTCTCACTATTTTCGAGAAAATACGGCGATATTGTCTTCGTACTGGAGTGTCTAGAAGATGATGATCATTCTACAAACCCTCCACCGGTTTTCGTATTGGGAGCACGCCGCTGCATGCTTCTCAACTGCAGTTCCTTGCTGTGTTTGTTGGGGTGAAACCTGTCAGGCCACAGCTGAACTGTCGGACATGCCGCTGTTGTGAGGAGCGGTGCGTTCCAGGTTGGGTGAGTAGTGTTTGCTGGCGGGCTCCACTTGTCTGTTAGTGCTATGGGGGCTACTAGACAAAGTTTATGGAAACCGGCCCCAGGCTAGGGTCCTTTGTTTAGCCGTCTAGGCGACAGAAGGCCTTGGTCTGGCGACCATTATAGTTTTAACTAGTGGGCCGCGACCATTGACACTGGTGATCCCTGTGTGTTCTGGACGAGTGGATTCTCTCTGTCACCGTGTTAAGACCCCATCTTTCATATCCAAATGAGAGTATTCCTTCACGAGGGGATATGTGCATGTAATGTGCGATAGCGGCAGATTCATGTTCAAAGTCAGCTATACAGGCCAGTTGGTACTGTGCTGATTCCGCCGGACGTGTTAATGTCACCGTTGTGAAGCGGTGTTGACGTCTTGTTTTCTCTTTTCTCTTAAAAAGTGAGGAGGGTTCAGAACGGCGGCCTGTCTGGGTGAGTGTTATGTCATTGTTTACATGTTCATAGCTTACGGTTAGCCGGTCGGTGGCCTGGCGCGGGGTAGCTTGGCTTCTCGCGCGCCGCCGGGAGCTCGCTCCTGATCGCGTGCGTCGTAGATCGGCGTCTCGCGAGCGGAAGCGATAGCACCCGGACGGTTGGAGCAGCCGTTAGCTTGATGCTATTCTGTTGAACGTGCTTTGATTTTTAACATGTTTTACACTCTTGACCACGACGTCATCCTTGACAGGGGATGTTCGTCAACCCTGCCTGAGCCTAGACGGGGATTGCGTCAACAAAGAGGGCTGTGTTTTCTACGGTGGCTTGTGACTGCACTTCGCTGATCTGCGTTCCGGGCAGGTACGGGGTTGGCCAGACCCTCATAACACGTCTTCTGGTTTTACCTTGCTAAATGTATTGTGAATGACGGTGTTTTTTCCCAAAACGTGTGTTGTTGCAATGCATTTGAGATACGTTGCGGGTTGTGTGTGAGCTGTTTTTGTCACTGGCAGTAGCTTCTCCGTGCAGGTCGTGATGTATTGATCTGGTTGTTGTGTGAGAAACATCATGGTGTTTATGTGTACCGTGTACTCACTACTAAGGCAACTAACCTATGAAGCTATGCTTGGTGACGAGTGAGTAAAAGAATGTTCTTTCTCAGACTGTAATGACAATGGACAGTGAGTTCACACATTAACAGGTTTTCCTGTTTTAACTGGCCGTATTGAGGGTAAAATAGGAGGATTGTGTTTTTCCCCCCCCGGTTCCCTGGGGACTTTATCACCTCCTATCAGACATGTTGTGCATTAATTGTGTCTTTTGTGTGGTAGGGATACGATGTAACTCTCAGCTTGATTGCTGAGGTTGTGCTAAATCTGCTGGAGAAACTTATTTCCTAAAGGGAAATTGGTTTGGTTGCTGTCATGTGTGTTTAGCAAGGCCTGTGGTCGATACTAATCAAGAATGATGTATTCTCTCATTGTGATGATGATGGGTTGTGTGTGTCATGTGACCTACAACTGGGTTGTACTGGCCACAGAAGCACATGTGTATGTTGGACCGGGGTTCTTAGAGCCCTCTCTATTCTGTGTTTTTCCTTAGTAAAAATCAGATAGCAGGTTAGCTCGTGCGCTGTGTGGAGCTGTGAAACGCTTCATAGAGCTGACTATGACTGTGTCATATTCTCTTTTTGTCGTTACGTCGTATCATGGGTGTGGGGTCGTAAAGGGGTGAACTGGTAACCTTTTCCTCTCCCCATTGTTCTGTCGGTCAGGGGTACACCCCCTGTCCTTCAAGGTTCCCGTCACGTGGCGGTTCGGCACGTTACGGGGGGGGGGGGGGGGGGGGGGGGGAGGGAGTTCCTGGTCCCACGGCCTGGTATATTGGGCGTGTGCACCGCAGGAATTCCCCCGCCATAGAGTACGTCACCGTGCGCGTCTCTGTTGGTAGGACTTCCGTGTGCTGTTCAGGTCCATGTGATGGATCTGTTTTCAGGGGGGGTGGTCAGGGCTCCTCCTCACCAAGCGCCTACTCTGGCCTTCTGTGAGTTCGGACTCCTTCTTCCATGTGATCCATGTGAGGAAGCCTCCATCAGAGTACAGAGCCTTCCTCCTCAGATTGTCAAAGTGAGTGGACCCTCTAGAAGGGTCCTTTTCTATTGTATGTATATTCGATTCAATTCGTTTATTGAGTGTGTATGGGTTCGGTGCCTCTTCCCCGGAGGCCCTAAAACCAGTTTTTTACATGGCTCAAGGTGCAATATATTCTTTTCAATCTGTACAGCTCGCGTGGGAAGTCTCTCTGGGGATCCCCGTCTCTTTCCTATGGGAGGGTGGTGGGATGTAAAAATGTGAACATTTTTTACCCCGGCTGTGTAGACTGGGATACATACTGTTGATGCTTCCTTCTTTCTATTCCAGAAGTGTTGGAGTTAGGGAGTGTCACACCCCTCTTGTCGTTCCCCTGGGCGCCTTGGGGATTCAATGACAGGTCTAAATAGCCTGTTCATTGATGGGGGTGTGTCCCGACGCACGTATAGTGCTAGCTCGCTGTAAACAGGCGATTGACTGGCACGCCTTAGTTGCTTGTGGTTGAAACAGCGTTTTTATAAAGCAACTGAGATGGGGGTTTTTCCTCTTCCGGCGACCACATCCCATGACCTGGGTGGGTTGTCGACGGATCCTCGTTCATGTCTGGGGGATGATGACGGGATGGATCTGAACATATGTAGTGGGGTCTCACGCCCTTGGGGTGGGCCACCAGGCGCGGTTCGTCCCGACGTCTGGGTGGCGCCTTCTTTTCATGTTAAGATCAACACGCATATCTGCCCTTCTCCTGGAGTAGGCATGTCGGCGTGGTTAGGGCACGGGACTGGTTCTGGTCACGCTGGTCCAGATCAGTTGAACCCGTTGTCCGCCGGGGATGCAGATCTGCTGTTCTGGTACCCTGAGGGACTTGGGCTTTTTTCAGGGGGAAAAATGCCAGGTCGGTCTGGGTGTCACAGGGTTAAGCGCTATGGAGACCCTGGTTGGGTATGTTTTTACTCAGCACTGTCGTCATGGCTTACAGCCATGCCATTCTGTACGCGCTCGATCTCGTCGGATCTCGGCCGCTACACAGGTTGGTCCTGGTTAGTACTTGGTTGGGAGACCGCCGGGGAATACCAGGTACGGTGTGCTTAGGGGCTGGTTCTCCATTGTTTTTCGCTCCTCTCTCACGCATGGCGAAGAGGGGCCTGTGGGGGTGGTTTTTTGACCTCCTCTGGTGACCCTGTGCTTCCCGTACCGCCAGGCCCGGTCCGAAGTGATGTTTGCGACCCGTAGGCCTGGGTTAACCCTTTTTGGAAACTGAAACACTTGTACTGCGGTATAGCCGGTGTATACCCGCAGGTGTGTTTTGGAGTTTTTTCTTGAGGGGTTATAGGAACAACCACCGCATTGGGTAACACCGAGGTGGTTGATTCCCTGGTGTGTTGGAGCAGTGTCAACTCCCGGGTTCACCGGTTGAGGGTGCCCCTGCACGTTCATGACGTCTGCCAATCGTGTCAGCCTTCTCTGCCTCGACCCCTCTGGGTGGGGGTTGTTAAATGGAGGCTTGGTCATGCAACACCGCCAGCTTACGCTCCTTCCGCCGGGGCGGCTGTGTTCAGCTGTCCCCTCTGGCGCCTGTCTCGTCCGCAGTCTCCAGGCTAGGGTTAACAGCCTGTTGCCTGGTTTTTCCCCGGTGCGCTGCCTGCTTCCGTTGGTTAACCTTTTTTGTGTGCTTACGGCCATGCTGACTGCCTATTCTGCAGGGTCAGTGTGCCAGGCGGTGTACTATTGGGGGGACGGGGCCCGCTCGGCTTACTGGCCTGGTTGGTTCCGCCTGGGAATACCAGGTGCAGTAACTGAGGGGCCTTTGTCCGAATACGCTGGCGATGTGGGGGGCGGGGCACTACGTGCCCACCTGGTGGGGTCTTGATGCTGGCATCATGGACTTCTCCGGGCCCCCATTCCAGGGAGTCCAGTCCTTTTGGTGGGTCTGGGTCTTCCTTCGTGCTCCGCTGCTACGGCCTTGCCACGGGGTTGGGTTTGCCCTTGACCCCGTGATTCTGGGGGCAGTAACGAGGTTGTTCCTCCGTTCGTTCCCGGGTGGCATGCGGGTTGTGCGTGTGTGTAGTCGTGGGTCAAGCCACGGTCTGCTCACCCTGTGCGTTGAGTTGCTTGAGTGCCTCTTCGCACGGTCGGGTCCGTCGCCCTCCCGTGACGTCCCTAATAGGGGGGCTACCCTCCATTAGGGGGGGTCGGGGGGGCTCGGCCCTCCCTGTTCTGATGGTTTTGGGGGGCTGTCAGCGGGGTGTATTTGTCAGCCAAGTGGCTCCGCTTGGCCTCCCTTGTGCAGAAGGCGATGCCAAGCTAAGCCACTAACGATACAGAACGTTAGGTTATGACTATAACCAAGTTCTGTTAGTTAGGGGCGATGCTTGGCATCGGACGCCGCTGCAGCCCTTGTCCTCACCTTGTGGTGAAAGCTTGGGAAGGAGGAGAGCAGGTGACCACACACCTGCTTATGAAGGTAAGCTGATGAGGGGTGTGGTCAGACTAATACTGGTATTAGAGGTACATTTGTGGTTTATTCAGTACGCGTGCACGTACGCGAGATAGTGCAGAAGGCGATGCCAAGCATCGCCCCTAACTAACAGAACTTGGTTATAGTCATAACCTAACGTTTCCCCTGTGCTCAGCTACTAGAACACTCTGACTCTGGTAAGCCTACATGTCTACCACTGAGACCCCCTCCCCCACTTAACTAACTTGTTCTCCAAATTGTATTCAGTTATTAGATAATATTCATTCATTAGCATGAAAAAACAAAACATGTTTGATCAAATAATTACATTTTGTTACAGACTGTTTGATTTCATCATCCAGTTAGAGGATGAAGCAGAGCTTTAGGATGGAGTGTGTTTGTGTTGAGGGATTTATTTTTAGGGTGCCGGATATTAGGGCACCCCAATGGAGAGGAAGAGCAACACAGAACTTTCCCCCCCCCCAACAAAACACAAAGTTGCTGAGCATAATTTAATTATGGTCATACTGCAGGCCTTTCCCCCCCTTGGAATAAAACCCATACACATCACTGCCTGTTAAAGTCACACGCTTCCAGAATCCAGCCCTAAAGCTCTGTGGTAATGATTAGGTGCTAATTAAAATGTAAACGTGGTCTCATCTGATTCAATCAAAAGTTCAGAGCCGTCACTCGGATTTCTGCCTTTACCCCCATTCTACCATCCAGCTACCTGTCTATTTATAACTATACTGTAACTAAAACACACACACACAGTCTGTATACAGTATGTAGGAACACAAGTCCAGTTTCACTCTATTTATGGTTTATCAAAATAATAATGCTGCACAAAGCTGATGTGAAAATGAATAACATTTGTTTGTCTATAATTAGTTCTCTAAACCATATATGATTACATTTAAAATAAGTCAGTATTCCTCATTTTAATTACCAGAGATGGGGAATTAAGTAGACTTGAAATTTTACTGATAATTGGATCAATAAAAAAGTCTACATACTGTAGATTACAATACAATAAATCGAATTAATCTGTAGCCTGCATTTGATCAGTTTATCAACCTTAGAATTAAATGTCAGGAAGCTTGCTTATTTCAAATTAGAATATTTATATTTGAGACTTGAAAGTCTGGAAAAGGTCTTGAGACTGCACTTGGCCTAAATGACTTGAGACTTGACTTAAACTTGTAATTGGTAAATGGACTCCTAATCCTCCCCCTTCCATAATATTGACAGGCCTCTTGTCTTGAGCAATGAATGAGACTACAGCATCAGTTATAACTCGCTTTGTGGTTTCTTAGTTTTTTTTGTGAGTTGCCGGTGGTTGATGTGGATAAAACATTGGTTTTCCATTGATGCACCAAATGACAGAAGGAACTGGAGGACTTTTTAAAAAGATGGATGATTCCGGTCCTTTTGAGTGGTGGAGATGAAATGTGGACCGTTATCTGTGGCTGGCAACTGTAGTCATGCGATTGCTTTGTATCCCTGCCACTTCAACCCCTTCAGTGCATTCTTTCAAAAGCTTGCTTTATTGTAAGCAAAACAAGAAATTCCCTGTTGCCAAAGAATGTGGACACGATGGTCTTTCTGTCACAGAACCTAAAGTGAGTTGCACACTCCTATCATTCAAAGCTCCAGGTATGTTGGTTTGTGTTAAGGCTTAGACCACAGAAGCTATTTTTGTGAGGTGTATTTCATGTTTTTGCTTTGATTGGATATGGTTGTTTGATCAATGCACACTTGTGAAGGCACAATTTTATTTATACGTGTATTTATCGTGCTTTTATTAAGCCTCCTTTTGTTCATGTTAATACTAAAGCAACAGAACTCCGCAACGCCCCCAACTCTGGACTCTCCTCAAAACTCACCTCTTCAACTTGGCCTTTGACCCCTAACTTCCTACATTGAATGTTGTATCTGTCCACCATGTTTGTTATTGTTGTTTTTCGCCCCTATGTAAAGCAACCTTGGCTTTTATGAAAGGCGCTATATAAAACCAAGTTATTATTATTATTAGAAGCATGTCCCTTAATTATAAAATACTTCTTATTCTCTTTTTCTTTTCATAAGCAACTGGTTTGATTAGTTCTGTATAAAGAGGCTATTGTGTTCGACCATGAGACCATTTATTTTGTGGCCTACTATTAGCCTCCTGCTGTCAACAAATACGTGGTTTTTACTTTTAATATTTTATTTCTTGGCATAGGCTGTTTCTTTTTCATTATGCCTATGAGCAGTTTTGTTTTCATTGAATTTGATTATTGCACATTTTGTAGCAAATTAAATGTCAACGAAGAGGAAAAACCTTGACGTCCAATTTTGCCTTTTTCTCTCAATAGCATAATAATTACAATAATAAAGCCTAATGATGGCATGTGATAAAGACATAATTAATTAATAATAACAGCAAGTTAGGAGAAAGTACAGCCCCACACCCACACAGTCGCGGATATTCCATGATAATTGGTGCTGAAGCTTCGAAGCCCAAAAACAAAAGGTATTGGGGACAGCCCTAGATCATTTCAAACCATCTCCATGAGTAGTACAAGGAGTACAAGAGAAATGTCAGCCTTGTGTCCGTCTCTATCCTCTCATTCTCCACACACGCACACACACACACGCACACGCGTGTGTGGAGGAACAGCACACAGTGAACAATGCCCCGAGCCCGCAGCAGAAAACAAACAGACAGGGAGACGTCTAAAACCTCTCAAGATGAGAGCTGCATGCAAATTGTTCTTTTGACAGTAACCTTCCTCACTCCCTCAGCACTCTACCACAACAGAGAGAGAGAGGAGCGAGAGAGGGAGAGAGGGAAACAGAAACAGAAACAGAGAGATGAAAATAAAGAAAGCAGCTAGCCATAACAGACCTGATTGGAGAGGGGGTCTTATTAAATCTGTTTACGCTCCCCGCTGGGCTCCATTCTGTCAGAGACACTTTCAACTCCATGGGATGCGTTTCTGTGGAGTTTTTCACACCAAAATGGCCGCCTCTAATTAACGGGGACCCGCCGAGTGCTCGTGGCCAATTACAGCCCTCTCCTGTTCCCTGCCCACCGTAACGTTAGAGCTTCTCAGCGCACTCCACTTGGCTTTGGTGGTGAGCTCCCTGGCTGTCCCTCCCGACCAGGCCCCCGCAGAGGAGTCCAGTGCTGCGTGTGGCGCTCACCGCACATCTCCTGACAAGGCAGAACGCAGGCCTCTAGCTGCAGGGACCAACGTAGTATAATGTAATGTAGGCTGTTCTACTGATGACAGGGTTCCTACACGTTTTCCAATTTCAGAATTGCATATTTCTTCCAGAGCTTGATTTCTCTCTGACTGGAATTGAAGATTTTGGTCGGTGTTCAATTGACCTATCTCAAACCCGCCCTCTTTTTGTGGTCCTCCAATCACAACTGTTGCTCAATATGATATATGGCAATATACTGTAGTCATATTACCCCATTAGTGTACTGGGACTGAAACACAGTTGTTTTCCCCAAACATACTTTTATATTACCGTAGATATATTTTTTGTAGGGCATTTTATTGACACAACCGTTTTGGAAATTGGGAGAGAGAGAGATGGGGAGGACATGCAACACATGTCCTGGGTCGGATTCAAATCCAGGACTTTCGATTATGCTGAGCGTATATACGTGGTGCGCCACCACATACTGTTTGTGTGATTCCCAAACTTCAAGACCTGCCAATCAATCAAATCGATTTTTCCCACGACACAGGCAAGGCTGTTTAGGCAAATTCATGCCAGCCACTCTATTAGTCGGTCACGCCATTATTCGAGGCGTCTTTGATGGTGATTGTAATTAAGAGGAACTGTAGAAGGCGCCAATACACCACATCCAGTCAGTAGTCAGTACTGTGGTGGCCCTCAGCAAACACACTACTGTAGTCTCACCATTTAGCGCGAAAGTTTCCATTTTCTTCATAGAATGTTTAGAACTGATGTTACTGCTACAACTGACCTATCCCAAGCGCAGCCTAACTTGGCAACAGCTTGGCAACCACCTTTAGATTAACCTGCATTTCATTCAGTCATGTTTTGACAAACTCAAACAATTTATTTTTTTACGGAGACTACTTGGAAGTTCTGCCACCATGGAGCATGATGTGCCTGGAGAACATACAGAGGAGAGGGAGAATGTGTGTTGTTTTTATTCTTCCCTAAATCGAATTTAGGGATTTATGTGGAAGCATTGGATTTATGGAAGACCTCAACATCAGATGAAAACAAACACCAACGTTATCACCACGGGACCTACAGTTACTGTATGTCTGCTCAAAGATCAGTGACGGTCATTTAATTTACTGATATTGTTATTATTTTCTAGACTATAAGCAATGTGTTAAACAGAAATGTTTAAATGTGCTATATACATAGATTAGATTGAGTGCCCCCCCCCCCCAACAACAAATGTGCATGTTGGTGTGAATTTATGTGTGCCATTATTACTATCAAATGTAATAATTGTGAAATATTACTATAATGAGCTGTATGTGTATGAACCAAGCATCCTATGTGGAGCACTTGGTTGACAAGTGTCATGTTTAAATGTGCTATATAAATAAATTTGATTGATTGAGAAATGTATTAGGCTAACGATAGCTAACACTCGCCTATTTGTGCATGGCAGACCATTGCTCAGCAAAGACAGTAACGTTAATCTGCTACCACTAGTTACCCCCTTGCAGGTCCCTGGCTATATACATAGCATTAACACTAGTGATACATTTAGGTGATAGCTCTATATAGGCCTAATGTTAGTTAGCATAGCTAGCATGCCGGGGATCAGCATCAAGCAACCCCAGTGGTGAAAATAGCTTTAGGAGGTCAATGCTACTGTTAGCCTTTGCTGAACATTGGTTTTACAGTGTTATTGTGGATAACAAAAATGGCCTGTCATGCTCTGCCCTATCAAGTAGTGTTAGCAACCGTTAGCCTAAGTAACAGTTAGCGAATGCAGGGGCATGTTTGTTCAATCTGAAAATGGACTTAGTAGAGCCTTTTGCATATGTGTAGTTTAGCCACACACCCTGTGTGTAATGCCAGCATCCCAGTGAAATAGGGGAAGCCATTTTAGAACGTTTCTATGACAACACTGACCCTTCTTATAATTCTAGTCGTGAGCCTGTACAGACCGGTTCATTCTTTCCCAGACATTCCCTGCATAGCACCCCTGTGACAAACGAGATCCTGGATAAATGAACAGAGGCAGCACTGGGCTACTAGCTACCAGGGCCAGTGATTAGGAACCCAGAGTGAACAGACACTGTCTGATGGTAACACTTACTGGCCTTTTGTTGAAAACATTCATCATCAGTGTGAGCATCAGCCAAGACTCAAAACTGATGCTAATGGCTATAGAACGGAAAGTTAACCAATGGTAATGTTAGAAACAATGTGTCAGTTTTGCCTTGATTGACTGAAATGCAATGCTGGAGCTAATTACCAAGCAGAGTGCATGGAGGAGGCGGACTCCTTCTGACTTTTAATGGGTCCTTGAGTGCAAGAGAGAGGAGAGCCAGATAGAGAGAGAGAGAGAGAGAGAGAGAAAGCGAGAGAGAGAGAGAGAGAGAGAGAGAGAGAGAGAGAGAGAGAGAGAGAGAGAGAGAGAGAGAGCGAGAGGGATACAGACTTGTGTTAGCAGTGAGTATATCCTTGGTGTGTCTCAGAGGGCCGTGTGTCTAGAGGGAGGAATGTGTGCATTATAAATACCCATGGGTTCAGCTTTCTCCAGGAACATTAACATTAAATATTTTTTTATCATAAATCACCAGCATATATATATATATATGTATTATTGTTATTGTTATTAATATTATCATATACTTTTTATTATTATTATTAATATTATTAATATTATTATTATTATTATTATTAATATTCTTTTATTATTATTATTATATATATATATATTTTTTAATAACATTTTTCCTTTGCTTCCTCAAAGGTATATAAATGAAAAGTCGGAAATAGAGCATTCAGGAAGGGAATATTTTCAATGGTTCTCCATAACTGCCTACTTCCCATTCCCACCCACCAGAGCAGAGCATCCACCCACCCTGACAGTCTCAGGCAGCAGCATCACCACCACCAGTACACATGTATGTAGCATACAAACATACATACACATATATATATATACCTACTGTACACAGTACAACATCAGATCATATCACTTTGTGGGTGTATAAAATGGCTGAGGGCCATCCATCCGGCGGGTCTCCTTACCATCTTTGGCTGTGTCAGCAGTCCCTTCTCTGCCCAGCCCTGGAGCTGCGGGAGCTCTGCCTGACGCCACTGTGTCTCTGTCGACCCCTACGGAGCGGAGCACAGGGAGGGAGGGGGGGAGGCGCGGCCCGCCGGTCAACATCACACACTCACTTCAGAGGCACAGGGGTGGGGTGGGGGGTTGAGGTAATGGGGGTGGGGGGGGGGGGGGGGTGGGGGGGGGGTAGTGGCTCTCTACAGGAAATACAGTATACGCCTTTACAGTCATCCCACCAGGTCATACTAAAACAAAGACGGGTGGCTTGTGAACTTAGTTTTTCAGATAATAATTAGCTGAGATGCTGTTTTGAGATTGGAGAATATAATATCATATTAGGGGCACCGTTAAAAAAAATGGGGGAAATACCTTATGGGTGGTTGCTGAGGCAAGGTAATGTTTCAATTTGAGGGGAACACTCATAACGTATCGAGCTTAATGTTTGTGGAATTACTAAGACACCGTATAATTGGCAGTAGAGATATTTACGCTTTTCCATAATACCATGCCTACAGCTTAGTGTACCGCACGTTTTATTCCTATCCATAGCTACTGCATAGTATGAAAGTACAGTATAAAACACTGTCTATCTGTTCATGCCGGTAGACTATATAGTGTGGTGGTTACGGTGACCTTGCAGAGCTTATAATGAGGGTTTCCCTCTC
>NW_028174456.1:0-29355 GCF_963971535.1 Notolepis coatsorum | reverse complement strand
CTGACTATGACTGTGTCATATTCTCTTTTTGTCGTTACATCGTATCATGGGTGTGGGGTCGTAAAGGGGTGAACTGGTAACCTTTCCTCTCCCCATTGTTCTGTCGGTCAGGGGTACACCCCCTGTCCTTCAAGGTTCCCGTCACGTGGCGGTTCGGCACGTTACGGGGGGGGGGGGGGGGGGGGGGGGGAGTTCCTGGTCCCACGGCCTGGTATATTGGGCGTGTGCACCGCAGGAATTCCCCCGCCATAGAGTACGTCACCGTGCGCGTCTCTGTTGGTAGGACTTCCGTGTGCTGTTCAGGTCCATGTGATGGATCTGTTTTCAGGGGGGGTGGTCAGGGCTCCTCCTCACCAAGCGCCTATTCAGGCCTTCTGTGAGTTCGGACTCCTTCTTACATGTGAGGAAGCCTCCATCAGAGTACAGAGCCTTCCTCCTCAGATTGTCAAAGTGAGTGGACCCTCTAGAAGGGTCCTTTTCTATTGTATGTATATTCGATTCAATTCGTTTATTGAGTGTGTATGGGTTCAGTGCCTCTTCCCCGGAGGCCCTAAAACCAGTTTTTTACATGGCTCAAGGTGCAATATATTCTTTTCAATCTGTACAGCTCGCGTGGGAAGTCTCTCTGGGGATCCCCGTCTCTTTCCTATGGGAGGGTGGTGGGATGTAAAAATGTGAACATTTTTTACCCCGGCTGTGTAGACTGGGATACATACTGTTGATGCTTCCTTCTTTCTATTCCAGAAGTGTTGGAGTTAGGGAGTGTCACACCCCTCTTGTCGTTCCCCTGGGCGCCTTGGGGATTCAATGACAGGTCTAAATAGCCTGTTCATTGATGGGGGTGTGTCCCGACGCACGTATAGTGCTAGCTCGCTGTAAACAGGCGATTGACTGGCACGCCTTGGTTGCTTGTGGTTGAAACAGCGTTTTTATAAAGCAACTGAGATGGGGGTTTTTCCTCTTCCGACGACCACATCCCATGACCTGGGTGGGTTGTCGACGGATTCTCGTTCATGTCTGGGGGATGATGACGGGATGGATCTGAACATATGTGGTGGGGTCTCACGCCCTTGGGGTGGGCCACCAGGCGCGGTTCGTCCGAACGTCTGGGTGGCGCCTTCTTTTCATGTTAAGATCAACACGCATATCTGCCCTTCTCCTGGAGTAGGCATGTCGGCGTGGTTAGGGCACGGGACTGGTTCTGGTCATGCTGGTCCAGATCAGTTGAACCCGTTGTCCGCCGGGGATGCAGATCTGCTGTTCTGGTACCCTGAGGGACTTGGGCTTTTTTCAGGGGGAAAAATGCCAGGTCGGTCTGGGTGTCACAGGGTTAAGCGCTATGGACACCCTGGTTGGGTATGTTTTTACTCAGCACTGTCGTCATGGCTTACGGCCATGCCATTCTGTACGCACTCGATCTCGTCGGATCTCGGCCGCTACACAGGTTGGTCCTGGTTAGTACTTGGTTGGGAGACCGCCGGGGAATACCAGGTACGGTGTGCTTAGGGGCTGGTTCTCCATTATTTTTCGCTCCTCTCTCACGCATGGCGAAGAGGGGCCTGTGGGGGTGGTTTTTTGACCTCCTCTGGTGACCCTGTGCTTCCCGTACCGCCAGGCCCGGTCCGAAGTGATGTTTGCGACCCGTAGGCCTGGGTTAACCCTTTTTGGAAACTGAAGCACTTGTACTGCGGTATAGCCGGTGTATACCCGCAGGTGTGTTTTGGAGTTTTTTCTTGAGGGGTTATAGGAACAACCACCGCATTGGGTAACACCGAGGTGGTTGATTCCCTGGTGTGTTGGAGCAGTGTCAACTCCCGGGTTCACCGTTTGAGGGTGCCCCTGCACGTTCATGACGTCTGCCAATCGTGTCAGCCTTCTCTGCCTCGACCCCTCTGGGTGGGGGTTTTTAAATGGAGGCTTGGTCATGCAACACCGCCAGCTTACGCTCCTTCCGCCGGGGCGGCTGTGTTCAGCTGTCCCCTCTGGCGCCTGTCTCGTCCGCAGTCTCCAGGCTAGGGTTAACAGCCTGTTGCCTGGTTTTTCCCCGGTGCGCTGCCTGCTTCCGTTGGTTAACCTTTTTTGTGTGCTTACGGCCATGCTGACTGCCTGTTCTGCAGGGTCAGTGTGCCAGGCGGTGTACTATTGGGGGGACAGGGCTGTATTTGTCGGCCGTTGGCTCTCGCTCGGCCTCCCTTGTGCAGAGAGCGATGCCGAGCGAGAGCGATACGATACAGAACGTTAGGTTATGACTATAACCAAGTTCTGTTAGTATAGCGACGCTCGGCATCCGACGCCGCTGCAGCCTTTGACCTCGCCTTGTGGCGAAAGCTTGGGAAGGAGGAGAGTGGGTGGCCCCACCCCTGCTTATATGGGTAAGCTGATAGGGGTGTGGTCAGACGAATATTGGGATTAAAGGTACATTGTGGTCTTTATTCAGTGCGCGTGCACGTATGCGAGATAGTGCAGAGAGCGATGCCGAGCGTCGCTATACTAACAGAACTTGGTTATAGTCATAACCTAACGTTAACCTTTCACTACCACACTACAGATGGTTAACCTTCTGTATTGTCGCAGTGCAATTTTGTAGTGTGGTAGTGAAATGGTTAAAGGGAAGGATCAGTACAAGTCTGTCCCGTTGCACCCTAGCTAGCAACTCTCAGAACATTCAGGTTTTCACGTTTTTGTTTCTGAAAAAATAGGTGACTGTTAATAAGTACGACTGTCATTCACCAACCTACTAATTTATTCCACAATGCAAAGTATTTGTTTGCTGGTTGACGCTAGTGTTAGTGGCTACTTAAACTTGAGAATGATTGTAGCTAATGTCAGCTACCGAATCTTACAGCTAACGCTAGTTAGCGTTAATCACATAATATGTGATGTTTGATAGCTGACATAGCAGCTCTACTAGTTGTTCTGCATCCATGAGAGCGGCCTTACTTACTTAATCATCTTCCTGAGGTTGCAGCAGGCTCAGATTTAAAACCAGGCTGAATATACTGGTATCGTTTGAAATTAGAAGACCTCTGGAATCCATCGGTACTCAGGAGCTTGTGTTGTTTATTGTTTTGAACTACAGCAAACAGTTATTGGAGCTTTAAGACTACAACCAGGAACCTTCAGAATACCGTTCTACCTCCTGAACCACTGTTGTCCAGTGTGTGTGTGTGTGTGTGTGTGTGTGTGTGTGTGTGTGTGTGTGTGTGTGTGTGTGTGTGTGTGTGTGTGTGTGTGTGTGTGTGTGTGTGTGTGTGTGTGTGTGTGTGTGTGTGTGTGTGTGTGTGTGTGTGTGTGTGTGTGTGTGTGTGTGTGTGTGTGTCTGAGGAGGAACTGAGAAGAGAGAGTGAGAGTGAGAGAGGGGTGAGAGAATAGAACCATGGAGGGATAAAAATGAATGATCCCTTGGGTGGAATTCCACATAGGAGGGCCAAACTGGCCAACTCAGCAACCCTGCTCCGACTCCAGTTCCACATATAGCCTCATACCTAGGGCTGGACGTTATGGTCTAAAATGTATATCACCGTATAATTTGAAGCATAGATGGTAACGGTATACTGTATATCACTGTATATTAATTTATCTTAAAATGTCTATATAAATGCTTCTGAATGGGTAGAACACTGGTATGGCAGCTATTACTGTACTCTTGTATTACTAGGACATATTTCACATAGTACAGAGGTATTTTAAGAACATTTATTGTGCAAAACCTTTTCTCAAGTGTCTGCGGGCATGTAATGCGTATCCTGGATCCAGTGCTTAGCATGTCTTTAAAGACCTTTCTATCGACAGTTTGAAAAGGAACCATGTCCTTACACAAGTAAACAGTCACAGCGTTTGTTATGTGGGACTTGTCGGTCCACCGCTGGCTTTTTTTTGTCGCTGTTGAAACGTAAATAATCAAAAATAATAAAAGGATTATGTTACAGCTGCTGAGCTATATACTATAGCTAATGTCCATCAATATCTTCCTTTTGAATGAAATAGGTTCAAGAATCGAGAGAGAGAGAGAGAGAGAGAGAGAGAGAGAGAGAGAGAGAGAGAGAGAGAGAGAGAGAGAGAGAGAGAGAGAGAGAGAGTGAGTGAGTGAGTGAGTGAGTGAGTGAGTGAGTGAGTGAGTGAGTGAGTGAGTGAGTGAGTGAGTGAGTGAGTGAGTGAGTGAGTGAGTGAGTGAGTGAGTGAGTGAGTGAGTGAGTGAGTGAGTGAGTGAGTGAGTGAGTGAGTGAGTGAGTGAGTGAGTGAGTGAGAGAGAGGGAGAGAGGGAGGGAGGGGGCTGCTAGGAGTGGAGCTAACGTTGGCTTGCTGAATCTACATCAACAGGCTGCTAAGACTGGAGCTAACGTTAGCTTTCTGAGGCTACCTCAACAGTTAACATTACTTAAGGTTTTAGCGTGACGTGGGCATTCCAGAATGGCGAGGATGCAAAGCATGTTAGACCATTGGTTCCGTCGCAGAGTTTACATTACACATAGAAACTGCGCAACTCGCGAGAGAAGTTGTCACACAGCTGTCAAACGCAAGGCTGAAGAGCTAATTTGCTTCTAGAATTGAAAGTCCGCTCTGCTCCGTGTCTATTATGAAATGGCAATTGCGCGTTGACATGCCCACTACGCAAAGCCTCTGTGCTCCTAAATTATTTTTCCAGTTCGCACATGTCTATTTTTAGGGGCAAATGCGAGTGAAATAGTCGCACTGTAGAGCCCTGTGGTTACGTCATTGCTACTTTAGAGCTGCTCTACCGGTCACAAGGTATAGTCAAAATCCATACCGTAGCACAAATTCATACCGGTGTACTTTCTATAGCGCTTATACCGTCCACCCCTACACATACCTGCAGCACACAGCCGACATCAGTTCCACATAGCATGTCTATCTGTACATATCCCTTACCTACTCTTCCTAGTTATGCTCCTGGCCAGTATAGTGTCTTTATACCTGCATCACTGTACATAATAATACTACAGCACTGTACATCCGATTAGTACATCTGATTAGCACTATCATTAGTAGTACTAATTTATATAATTTATACCCAGTTTAATCACCTCTACATTGTATATTACTATTGCACTTTACGGTTACAGTAAATTTATTTGTGTTGTACTGTACTTTGTGCTGTATAACGACAATACATTTTAATCTAATCTAATCTGAAAGGAATGATTTGGAAAACTCTGTGGTACTAGTGCAGAGTGTTTTTTTTTTATACTATATGTGTGTGTGTGTGTGTGTGTGTGTGTGTGTGTGTGTGTGTGTGTGTGTGTGTGTGTGTGTGTGTGTGTGTGTGCATGTGTGTGTGTGTGCGCTTGTGTGTGTGTGTGTGTGTGTGTGTGTGTGTGTGTGCGCGTGTGTTGTGTGCAGTGATGCCACAGATTACTTGTAAAAGTAATCCGATTACTGATTACTGATTACTCCTTTAAAAAGTAATCTTAGTTACTTTACTGATTACTTGATTATCAGAGTAACTTAGTTACTTTGAAAGTAACTAGGTTACGAAGTCGTCGTCCCTGCTGCTGCCACAACATAAGAATGACAAAAAAAAATTTGTAAAATGTACTCAGTTTGAGTAAAATGTACTAATAGGGCAGGTAGGCCTATCTTGCTATCTATAGATCTATAGATTTCACAAAAGATAAATGGTCAATAACACCACATGTAGGCTGATATGTAGCCTACCTTTGAGGCCTGCCCCATTCAGATATGGTTCTACGTTATTATTATTTATTATTGTGTGAATGAATGAATGAATGAATGAATGAATGAATGAAAACTTTATTTAACAGATTGCAGAATGGGTACAATACAGTACGGCTCAATACACACAATTGTTAAGGGGATGCAGACCAGAGAAAGACGTTTGTCTTGTTTCCATCAGGGTCCCCCATTTTCAATTCATATAGACATTTATGACATACACAACATACATGACATTTATGGCATAGGGACATATAGGTATTTAGTACTGATACATTTGTGACATAAGCGGTATTCAAATATACAGTACTGTTACCCCTAGATCATGACAGAGTATATACATATGATGGGGAGGGGACTGTACATTAGGAGGGGGTGGGTGGGTGGGAGGGAAATATATACGGCGGGGAAGGAATATATATACTGCAGTGTTGTCAGTGTGCTACTGACAACCTACATACTGCAGTATGGTGTTCCATGTTCATGAATTATAGTGCAATGCAAAAGATGTTTAACTCAAAGGTGGAACATACTATTTGGCTGGTGGTGCAGCTCCGAGTCCTGTAGAAGTCGACGGTCGTGCTGTGCTGTATATTCCATATGCGGTAGACAGTATTTTGTTTCCTCCGCAAAGTGAATGTTTTTTTCACCCGGCTTAACAAACGTTAAGTAGACTAGTGAACTTCCAGTGCAAGAAAGCGTTACGAATACGAGCGCGAGCTTCTCCCTGCTAGCGCGCAGTTTAGGTCAGCCTGAAAATAACAATAACAGCCGCGCCCACCAGCATGGCTCAACACGCCAGGTTGCGTGCTGTGACGTCACTCCCCAATACAAGGAAAAGCTTTCCAAACATATATTTGACTGTCGAAAACGAAAGAAAATACTGCATTCCGCCTGCATTATGATGAGATAGTAACGAAATAGTAACACACAGCCACTTGGACAAGTAACTGCAATCAGATTACTGGCTTGTAAAGATTAACGCGTTAGATTACTATTTTCGGGGAAAAGTAATCAGATTACAATAACGCGTTACTTAGTAACGTGTTAGTGGCATCACTGGTTGTGTGTGTGTGTGTGTGTGTGTGTGTGTGTGTGTGTGTGTGTGTGTGTGTGTGTGTGTGTGTGTGTGTGTGTGTGTGTGTGTGTGTGTGTGTGTGTGTGTGTGTGTGTGTGTGTGTGTGTGTGTGTGTGTGTGTGTGTGTGTGTGTGTGTGTGTGTGTGTGTGTGTGTGTATGCATGCCTGTGACCCTAGCCTTATCACCTACACAGACGTGTGTGCAGATGGAGTGAGTGTGATAATGAAGGCAGAGGAGGTAGAGAAGGATCCCTCTATCAGCGGAGACAGCGGCCTGACCGGGCTATTGTCCCAGGGGTGAGAGGTCACGAAAAAGGAGGTGAGACAGAGATGGGTGAGATGGAAGTCTTTCTCGTGGTTTGGGTCATGTCGTGCAAACAGCTGACTTGATGCCGATAGTCAGTGGTGATGGCGGACGTAGGCGGCATCGTTATTCATGCGAATGTAATGAATAACGTGCACACTCGTTTTCTGAAGGTCAAAGGTAATTTTGGAGGTGAGGCGGGGGAGGGGTGGGATGGTGGTCTTTCTCATATGCCGGACAGGCCTGTCACAACAGCTAATAATAATAATAGAAAGAAAAGACTCAGAAGAAGCTTCTATCCGCAGGCCATCAGGATGCTCAACGAACAATAACACTATACAACAACCATCAAATGCACACACATCCACACGCACACACTCACTTTAAACAAACAACTCACTGCAGCACCCACTCTACACACTTTAGAACACCTAAACACACTTTATATTTATTGGTAAAGAATTTGCACTACAACCCATACCTCATTACACCTTACTGTAAATTGTACCTCATCCCATTTCTGCTTTGCACTATATAGTATATTGTATATTAGTATATTGTATAGTATATTGTATGGTAACTCAGTTACTTCTACTCTGCATTGAACATTGTACATATGTACATACTGAACACTTGTGTCCACGTACGTGACTTCTATATTTTACTTGCTATACTTATTTTATTTTATTTAAATTTTTGTATCTATTTTTGTCTAGCACAGTCTCTGGAGCGTAATAGAAATAAGCATTTTGTATAAAAGTATTCTGTACTTCTGTATGACAACTAATAAAGAAACTTGAACTTGAAACTAATAATAATAATAGCTTAATTTTATATAGCGCCTTTCAAAAGACCCAAGGTCGCTTTACATAGGGCGAAAAAAAATAACAAAAGTAACAAACATATTGGACAGACTTTATTATGATAGTCACCTGTCATGTTTGAAGCACTGTGTATGTATATACTAGGGCTGACCCCTATTCGTCGAATAGTCGACTAATCGATCGAAAGGAGCCGTAGTCGACTGCCAGCCTCTTAGTCGAATGCAAAACAAATAATAATAATAATAATTGAAAGAAATTTTAATTTGTAGTTACATTTTTTTTATCATTCTTTCCAAAAGAAAATAATCGTGGCTAACGCTAATGGCACGCATACCAGAGGCTAACTGCCTAAGAAAACAGGCACAGAGGCACTGAAAGAGGATTTCACCTGTCTAATGAACACACTAGACTAGACAAACATCAAGATGTATTCATCAGTGGACCAATTGCATGCTTTTGCAGAGGACAAGAAGCCTTCCGTTGACTCCTTCAGACATAAGCACCCCCCACAGCCCATATGGAATTATAAAAAAATAAAAATAAAAGAAAATTATAAAAAAAATATTTTTTTTTTCATACTCGACTAATAGTCGACTATCGGCTAATTTCGGCCAATCAAAGTCGACTATCCAAATCCTTAGTCGGGGACAGCCCTAGTATATACACCTGTCCGTATTTACCTGCACATAGACCCTTTTTTTTTTTATCCACTTTTTCTCCCATTTTTCTATATTTTTCTCCCATCCCAATTTCGTATCATCCAATTCAACCCTCCCCTGTCACGAACGCTGTTTCTTGCCTCCCACAAGCCGGCTGCAATGTGGACTAAGTCATACATAGCACAAGTCCCCTCCGGTACTTGAGGTAACAGCAGTCGCATCTTTTCACCTGCGCAGCTCGATCTCTCAGTGTCGAGGAGTAACGCGTGGGAGGCTCACGCTGCCCCCGACACTTCCTGATTCTACTGCGCAGGCGCACCAACCGACTTGTAGGAGTCGCTTGTTCACAACGTTCGATCCCCACCCTTCAGTTTTCCCTCCCCGTAATACGGCCAATGTGTATTACTGCGGACGACCAGCTAAACTGAAAACAATGTGGAGAGCTGGATTCGAACACGCGAATCCTAGCGTCTCCACACTGGTGGCGAGTGCCTTGCCCACTACACCACCTAGCCGCCCTACCTGCACATAGACCCTTTACATACTATACTATATCAATATCTGTACATATCCTACTCTTACTAGTTACGCTGCTGCACAGTATGACTTACTACTAGGGGTGTAACGGTACACAGAAGCCACGGTTCGGTACCTACCTCAGTATTGGTGTCACGGTTCGGTACGAATTCGGTACAACAGGAAAAAAATATTTATAATTATTATTATATATTTATAATAATAATAAATATTATTATTATTAAATAGAATCATATTCTATAGGCTTGCCGTGGTAGTCAGTGATACTGGTGTCATTCTGTGTTCAGGCATCCACTGAGTAAATTAATTGCCTACTGCCCCCTTAACACTAGCACAGCCGACAAGGGGTCAAATGACCCCTAGGCATTTTCAATAAATGTATCCTCGTCACTCGGTCGAGCTCCAGCTCTGTCACTCAATGACTTTTCCTAAAAGTACCCGTTTTATCTGGCACGGTTTCTGAAATTTCAAAATGACTTCAGGAAAATGTAATTAGAACGTTATTCCACATATGGGCCGTTGGAACAGACAAAAGTCACAGCACTTTGCGAGTGTCTAGCGCAGGGGTGGCCAACCCGTGGCTCGCAAGCCGCATGTGGCTCTTTGCCCGTCAATGTGTGCTCTTCCATCCAAAAAAATTTATAATAATACTTATTTTTTTTATCCACTTTTCTCCTTATTTTCTATTTTTCTCCCATCCCAATTTTACTGTCTCCAATTCTTCCCTCCCCTGTCTTGAACGTTGCTCACATATGCCCCCCACTGGTCGGTTGTAGGGAGGATAGAAGCCTTGCATCACGTATCCCCTCCGGTACACGAGGAGGCAGCCTGTCACATCTTTTCACCTGCCAGCGCGGACTCTCATTGGCGAGGTAACGTGTGGGAGGCTCACACTACCCCTGCCATTTCCTGTCTCTGCTGTGCAGGCGTCCCCCAACCGACCTGTAGGAGTCGCTGTCCACAACGTCCAGATTACCGCCCATCAACTTCCACCCGCTGACTCTGCCAATTGAGCCAGTATGACGGCCGGCCCAAGCCGGAGGCAACGCCGACAGCCGGATTCGAACCCGGTGTGTCTCTTGCATTTGTGACGAGTGTAATGTCCGCTGCGCCACCCAGCCGCCTAGGGAAAAAAATAAAAGAATAATAATTATAATATATATTATTATTATTATTATTATTATTATTATTATTATTATTATTATTATTATTATTATTATTATTATTATTATTATTATTATTATTATTATTATTATTATTATTATTATTATTATTATTATTTAATTGTTTATGTCACTCAAACCTACATTTCCTTGTGGTAAACCTCATATTTTTATATTCAGATGTAATTATATAGTTTACACTGTTTATTTTTCTCATATTTCTCATATAAGCTGTCGGGTCATCTGACCCGTTCCTGGCGGGAATTAGTGGCATTTTCTCCATGGCTGTGCTAGGGTTAACAATTTATGCCACAACTTAGTTTCAGTTTTACTTGTAGAGAGGATTTAACTTAACATGAAGCAGAGACTGAAGAAGACTAGAGAACAGATGACATGTTACACAACAATGGCAGAGGATTTATCAATATTTTGGATTTAAACACAGTAGCAGCAACTGGAGAGGATCAGTCCAGAAAAGTATGTAGTGCGTGTGTGTGTGTGTGTGTGTGTGTGTGTGTGTGTGTGTGTGTGTGTGTGTGTGTTGTGTGTGTGTGTGTGTGTGTGTGTGTGTGTGTGTGCGTGTCCATTGGTATTGGGCGAACAAGAAAACGAAAGAAAACTGTAAAATTGTAATGACCCTGCTGTGTTACAATAAACATATAAATAATTCATTCATGGTTTTGTTTTAGGGACACCTAGGCTGTACTAGACTAGTGAACGGGAGGGGAGGAGGGGAGAAGCGGCCCAGTGCAGAGTGTCAGTGCGCGTTGTTGTTCTGTCCTCTTGTCATCGATCGTGCCTTTCTTTACAAGCTTCAACGTTTTATTCATCATCCACATTTGAAGATCAATGTAAGCCAGTGTAAAGTTAAGATATTGAGCATAAATTTGTAAAATGTGCAACCCTAGTTTCACCTAGTGGTATGAGACGTATTCTTCACATGGCTCGGCGTACCACACCGTGACGCACGTACCGTAAATTCGCGGGACGAATACACGTACCGTTACACCCCTACTTACTACTATAGTGTCTTTACACCTGTATATCGCTGTACATATCATACTGCAACTCTGTACATACATCCGATTAGCACTACACTCATTAGTAGTACTAATTTGTATATTTTGCACCCAGTTTATTATCCTGTACATTGTATATTACTGTTGCACTTTACTGCTACATTTGCACTCTGGTTGGATGCTAAACTTCTTAATATATTCATATATGAATGCACACTGTTTTTTCTTTAGTCCAAAGATGATTTTAGAGGCTAGATGGAGCAGTGGCATGAGGTAGTTAATTGCAAAGGAAACTAGTCAAAATTGTATTTGCATAATGCTTTTCCCAGCACCTCTTCCTTCCCTTCTTATAGAATGTTGGTGTGTATAGCACCAGTGGCGGCTGGTGAATTCTTCTCCGGGGGGGGGGGGGGGGGGCGCCAAACAAAAAATTAAGCAAACATGTACAGAGGTATCACACCAGTGTATTTAACCCTTACTTAAAGGGGAACATTCTTATAAATGGCCTTTTTGAGTGTTTAGCATTGTTTCCTAGCTATGTGAACTTATATTAATATGATCTATGTCTCAAAATTCTCATATTGGCGCATTCTTCCAATTCTCCTCTCACAATATTCACCCTCACTGAACTGAGTCATTTAAAAATGTGCGCGATATGTGATGTCAGAAAGACACCGCTGCATGTTAATGTTGAGATACAAGAACAGCTGCACACAGGCCCCTGCACCCCAGTCCACATTAGCTCAAAACGGCTCGAGATCTTGAGGTAGAAAAATGCTGTTTTTGAGGACTTGATTAGAAATACAAAACAATGAATAAAAAAAATATATATATTACAGAGGTGTTCCATAGACTCACAGGAATTGTGTAAAAGTGCCCAAATAGTGAAAGAAATAGTAAAATAGTTCCCCTTTAAGCCTTGTTAACAACCTGCACACCAGGGGGCCTTAGTGTCTCAGTCTCAGTCTCAGTCCCCTCACGTCACAATAAGCGGAGAGTTACAGTGGTGGAATTTATGATCAAATTACCAAAAACGAAAAAAAGTTGCCAGTCCCGATATGTTGCCCGTATGTGGCCCTCGAACATTAAGAGGTTATTAAATAAAGTAAAACCAGTGCAGCGCAACTCAGATCGCCACTTCATAGTACAATAGTTTTTGTCAACCTCTTCATTATGCTTGTGGATCCCAATTCTGTAGCCTTCATCAAGCTGAGCAGCTATGTTTACTTTCCCAAACATGGCTAGTCACATTGCATTTTCCATGTGGACCGTAGTTTTTTTTTTTTTTTTTTGTGCTAGCTAAACTAACTCTCCATCACGGTCTGCAAATACTCCTCTTCCTCCAAGTCTTTTCTGTCTGACGAGTGAGTGACAAACACACCAGTGTGACTCTGCTTGCTTGGAGCGCTAGAAAACTGCACGCTCAGACATCATATTTGAAGACGCTGATTGGCAAAATGTAGTTGCTAGGACATTTATATTGGCTGCGTTGCGCAGTGACGCCCACTCAGTGACGCGTTAATGTCTAGTGCCCAGAAGAGAGAGTGGATGACATGACGCACAAACATGATTTATATTTGATATATATTACACGTTATTGTGCATTTTAAACACAAACATACTTAAAATAAGTAATTATTATTTATTTAAAATAAAATGGTTATATTTTTAGCAAAATCCAAAACCACTTCTATTCTTCTTATTTCCAGCAGGGGAGGGCAGTGCCCTAGCACCCTCTGTGGACCAGCCACCACTGTATAGCACCCCCCCCCCCCCATCAAAGCTTAATCCATCGCTCGTAGCGTCGCCTTGCAGGGAAATCATGGTGAACAGCTTGTTGAGGTGGTTAATCTGGAGACTGCAGCCCTCATGGCCGCACGGCGAGGAGGACCTATGTCGTTTCCCCCCGGAGCCTCAAAAGCATTTCAGACTCTGCCAAATCCATAGCAAGACTTAGAGGCAGAAACCCTTTTCCACAATGAGTCCTCTTTAATGGTCGCTCTCGGTCTCCAGCGCTGCCAAGTCTAGACCACTGACTCCAGCACGGATCAAGCCCATAGAGGACTAGATAACGATAGATACACAGACATACACAGGGGTCGCACAAGGTCCTTGGAGTGCTTAAAAAAAAATTATAAATTTTTTTAAGTCAAGGCCTGGAATTCCTTGAAAACAGCCAATTTTGTAACAAGGTGCTTAAAAAGTCATTGGAATTAAAATCAACCATTCGCATTGAAAGCTTTGTTCATCCATGATCGAATTGTAAATATAAATAAATAAATATTGGATCTGATTTTATTCCGAAAAAAAAGAAACTGCATTTAAAAGTGAATTGGATCCTTTTAAATGCCCTTTTAAAATGGAAAATATTGCTTGGAAAAGTACTTGAAAGTCCTTGAATTTCATTTTGCAATGTATGTGGGAACCCTCGATACATTATAAGTAGATCGTCGTCGGGTGAGAGACTGCCCAGAATAGCTTTGAAGCTGCAGCACCGATTATCATTGATTATTCTAAGCTTGTTTTATGTACTGTCTTACAAATGTTATTATTATTGATTAATTACGTCTTTATCACATGCTATCATCAGGCTTTATGGTTTTCCCTCTATGTTGACATTTAATTGGCCACATAATGTTTTATAATCAAATTTAAATAAATTACAACAATAGTCTATTAATATGAAACCGCCTAATGAAAAAGAAATGACCGGAAATAAAATATAATATACAATTGCAATTTTGTACACATTTCTGACCAATAAATTGCATCTATCGACCGTGAATGGGTCTGACATAGATAAATGTACATTTAAATCCCATAGACAGTCTTGCCAGTAAACTGCAGCGAGAAACGTGGCTTCTTGTTACAGGAACAGAACCAGGAACAGAACCAGGAACAGAACCAGGAACAGAACCAGATGTACAGGAACAGAACCAGGAACAGAACCAGATGTACAGGAACAGAACCAGGAACAGAACCAGATGTACAGGAACAGGAACAGGAACAGAACCAGATGTACAGGAACAGGAACAGGAACAGAACCAGATGTACAGGAACAGGAACAGAACCAGATGTACAGGAACAGAACCAGGAACAGAACCAGATGTACAGGAACAGAACCAGGAACAGAACCAGATGTACAGGAACAGAACCAGGAACAGAACCAGATGTACAGGAACAGAAACAGAAACAGAACCAGATGTACAGGAACAGAACCAGGAACAGAACCAGATGTACAGGAACAGAACCAGGAACAGAACCAGATGTACAGGAACAGAACCAGGAACAGAACCAGATATACAGGAACAGAACCAGGAACAGAACCAGATGTACAGGAACAGAACCAGATGTACAGGAACAGAACCAGATGTACAGGAACAGAACCAGGAACAGAACCAGATGTACAGGAACAGAACCAGATGTACAGGAACAGAACCAGGAACAGAACCAGATGTACAGGAACAGAACCAGGAACAGAACCAGATGTACAGGAACAGAACCAGGAACAGAACCAGATGTACAGGAACAGAACCAGGAACAGAACCAGATGTACAGGAACAGAAACAGGAACAGAACCAGATGTACAGGAACAGGAACAGGAACAGAACCAGATGTACAGGAACAGAACCAGGAACAGAACCAGATGTACAGGAACAGGAACAGGAACAGAACCAGATGTACAGGAACAGGAACAGAACCAGATGTACAGGAACAGAACCAGGAACAGAACCAGATGTACAGGAACAGAACCAGGAACAGAACCAGATGTACAGGAACAGAACCAGGAACAGAACCAGATGTACAGGAACAGAACCAGATGTACAGGAACAGAAACAGAAACAGAACCAGATGTACAGGAACAGAACCAGGAACAGAACCAGATGTACAGGAACAGAACCAGGAACAGAACCAGATGTACAGGAACAGAACCAGGAACAGAACCAGATGTACAGGAACAGAACCAGATGTACAGGAACAGAACCAGGAACAGAACCAGATGTACAGGAACAGAACCAGGAACAGAACCAGATGTACAGGAACAGAAGCAGAAACAGAACCAGATGTACAGGAACAGAACCAGAACCAGATGTACAGGAACAGAACCAGGAACAGAACCAGATGTACAGGAACAGAACCAGGAACAGAACCAGATGTACAGGAACAGGAACAGGAACAGAACCAGATGTACAGGAACAGGAACAGGAACAGAACCAGATGTACAGGAACAGGAACAGAACCAGATGTACAGGAACAGAACCAGGAACAGAACCAGATGTACAGGAACAGAACCAGGAACAGAACCAGATGTACAGGAACAGGAACAGGAACAGAACCAGATGTACAGGAACAGGAACAGGAACAGAACCAGATGTACAGGAACAGGAACAGAACCAGATGTACAGGAACAGAACCAGAAACAGAACCAGATGTACAGGAACAGAACCAGGAACAGAACCAGATGTACAGGAACAGAACCAGATGTACAGGAACAGAACCAGATGTACAGGAACAGAACCAGGAACAGAACCAGATGTACAGGAACAGAACCAGGAACAGAACCAGATGTACAGGAACAGAACCAGGAACAGAACCAGCTGTACAGGAACAGAACCAGATGTACAGGAACAGAACCAGGAACAGAACCAGATGTACAGGAGCAGGAACAGAACCAGATGTACAGGAACAGAACCAGATGTACAGGAACAGAACCAGGAACAGAACCAGATGTACAGGAACAGAACCAGGAACAGAACCAGATGTACAGGAACAGAACCAGGAACAGAACCAGATGTACAGGAACAGAACCAGGAACAGAACCAGATGTACAGGAACAGAACCAGGAACAGAACCAGATGTACAGGAACAGAAGCAGAAACAGAACCAGATGTACAGGAACAGAACCAGAACCAGATGTACAGGAGCAGAACCAGAACCAGATGTACAGGAACAGAACCAGGAACAGAACCAGATGTACAGGAACAGGAACAGAAACAGAACCAGATGTACAGGAACAGGAACAGAAACAGAACCAGATGTACAGGAACAGAACCTGGAACAGAACCAGATGTACAGGAACAGAACCAGCTGTACAGGAACAGAACCAGAAACAGAACCAGATGTACAGGAACAGAACCAGGAACAGAACCAGATGTACAGGAACAGAACCAGGAACAGAACCAGATGTACAGGAACAGAACCAGATGTACAGGAGCAGGAACAGAAACAGAACCAGATGTACAGGAACAGAACCAGGAACAGAACCAGATGTACAGGAACAGAACCAGGAACAGAACCAGATATACAGGAACAGAACCAGGAACAGAACCAGATGTACAGGAGCAGGAACAGAAACAGAACCAGATGTACAGGAACAGGAACAGGAACAGAAGCAGAAACAGAAACAGAACCAGATGTACAGGAACAGAACCAGATGTACAGGAACAGAACCAGGAACAGAACCAGCTGTACAGGAACAGAACCAGAAACAGAACCAGATGTACAGGAACAGGAACAGAACCAGATGTACAGGAACAGAACCAGAAACAGAACCAAAATGTACAGGAACAGGAACAGAACCAGATGTACAGGAACAGAACCAGGAACAGAACCAGATGTACAGGAACAGAACCAGGAACAGAACCAGATGTACAGGAACAGAACCAGGAACAGAACCAGATGTACAGGAACAGAACCAGGAACAGAACCAGATGTACAGGAACAGAAGCAGAAACAGAACCAGATGTACAGGAACAGAACCAGAACCAGATGTACAGGAGCAGAACCAGAACCAGATGTACAGGAACAGAACCAGGAACAGAACCAGATGTACAGGAACAGGAACAGAAACAGAACCAGATGTACAGGAACAGGAACAGAAACAGAACCAGATGTACAGGAACAGAACCTGGAACAGAACCAGATGTACAGGAACAGAACCAGCTGTACAGGAACAGAACCAGAAACAGAACCAGATGTACAGGAACAGAACCAGGAACAGAACCAGATGTACAGGAACAGAACCAGGAACAGAACCAGATGTACAGGAACAGAACCAGATGTACAGGAGCAGGAACAGAAACAGAACCAGATGTACAGGAACAGGAACAGAACCAGATGTACAGGAACAGAACCAGGAACAGAACCAGATGTACAGGAACAGAACCAGGAACAGAACCAGCTGTACAGGAACAGAACCAGGAACAGAACCAGATGTACAGGAACAGAACCAGATGTACAGGAACAGAACCAGGAACAGAACCAGATGTACAGGAACAGAACCAGCTGTACAGGAACAGAACCAGGAACAGAACCAGGTGTACAGGAACAGAACCAGGAACAGAACCAGATGTACAGGAGCAGGAACAGAACCAGATGTACAGGAACAGAACCAGATGTACAGGAACAGAACCAGGAACAGAACCAGATGTACAGGAACAGAACCAGGAACAGAACCAGATATACAGGAACAGAACCAGATGTACAGGAACAGAACCAGGAACAGAACCAGATGTACAGGAACAGAACCAGGAACAGAACCAGATGTACAGGAGCAGAACCAGGAACAGAACCAGATGTACAGGAACAGAACCAGGAACAGAACCAGCCTCCCGATGATGAGCAGAAAGAAGCCATTTCTCTATCAGTATTGGATTATGGAGATGATTGATTGATCGATTGATTGAATTTATTGAACAATCTAAAATCACATACAATACTGGTAGTCTGGTACACAAAATGTACAGCCATCACATATCATTTAAAACTGTTGAGGCTTGAAACACATTATAAACCTTACGGTTTATTTCCATTGTGGTCCTCAAAGGGGGGGGGGGGGGGGGACAATATGACGAGTATACACAAATAAGACATGCACACAAATAAAATGTTCAAGCATTATAAATATATAAATATGAATAAACAAATCAATAAAACAAACAAACACAAAGTCTACAGCACACCTGCATATATCTTTCTTAAATGTTACTTGTCCTGTTCGGACAAGTTATGTTTTTTGTAGGTTTTTATTGATTTTTGCTACCGGGCAGTCCGGTGGAGAGAGAGAGGAGGAATGGGAGATAGACAGGGGGAAGACATATCGCAAAGGTCGCCAGGTCCGGGAGTCGAACCTGGTGCGGCTGCGTTGCACCGTGGTGCTGTACGCGGTGCGCCACTTGGGCGCCCCTATATCTTTCTTTATCTGACTCAATACTTTGAGATGTGATTTATAGACATGAGGCTGCTTCCGTTCTGAAGCCTTGGGACGCTGTATATCACTCAGCTTTCAGATGCATCACCAGGGATAGTCATGCCACTCACCATTACATCGTGTACACTAAGGTGGCGTGGTCCTCTCTGGCAGGGAGACGTGATTTGCACTGAGCATCTGTTTCTATATGAAGCTGCTGTTGGAGAGCTTCCCCCTTTGTATCATCTCATTATCGGACTGGACCTCTGGACCCCATCGCACTCGATGATGATCGGCTGGACCTCTGGACCCCATCGCACTCGATGATGATCGGCTGGACCTCTGGACCCCATCGCACTCGATGATGATCGGCTGGACCTCTGGACCTCATCGTACTCGCTCCAATGATTGGCTTTTGCACTTCAAACCCCCCAGAGTTTACACTGAACTTTGGAAATCCGCTCTCAGCTCCTGTGGCCCCGACACGTGGAGCATCTTACACACGTGCATCAAAACTCAATACTTCAGTATCCTTTGGACAGTTTCAATCTTTAATCACCGACTATATCACCCCAGTCTGCAGTTGTTTTTAATTGTTTTATTGATTGCCTTTTTGTGTATTTATTGCACACTGCATTTCTCATCGCCTGACATGATGAAAGTTGAACTCTCAATGATTTTCGAGAGTAAATAAAGGTTGAGTGAGTGAAACGAATGAAAAGTGTATGTATTTGTTGACAGTTGGCTATAATCCACTAAATAAATTGGCTACGATTACCATGGCAACGATTGAATGCTTCGAAGCATTCCGGTCGGCCCCAGTAAGTAGACGGGACGGATGACAGACAGACAGACAGACAGACAGACAGACAGACAGACAGACAGACAGACAGACAGACAGACAGACAGACAGACAGACAGACAGACAGACAGACAGACAGACAGACAGACAGACAGACAGACAGACAGACAGACAGACAGACAGACAGACAGACAGACAGACAGACAGACAGACAGACAGACAGACAGACAGACAGACAGACAGACAGACAGACAGACAGACAGACAGACAGACAGACAGACAGACAGACAGACAGACAGACAGACAGACAGACAGACAGACAGACAGACAGACAGACAGACAGACAGACAGACAGACAGACAGACAGACAGACAGACAGACAGACAGACAGACAGACAGACAGACAGACAGACAGACAGACAGACAGACAGACAGACAGACAGACAGACAGACAGACAGACAGACAGACAGACAGACAGACAGACAGACAGACAGACAGACAGACAGACAGACAGACAGACAGACAGACAGACAGACAGACAGACAGACAGACAGACAGACAGACAGACAGACAGACAGACAGACAGACAGACAGACAGACAGACAGACAGACAGACAGACAGACAGACAGACAGACAGACAGACAGACAGACAGACAGACAGACAGACAGACAGACAGACAGACAGACAGACAGACAGACAGATAAAATAATATAAAATAATCATGAGACTCTCGATCGATAGACAATATTATAATCAGAGACTCTCACGCCACGGAGACAAGAGACAGAGACGGACTGGAATACAGGGACCGACAGACATCAGATTGAGAGCGCCGTGTCTTCTCGCCCGGCTAGACGAGGCTAATATGGCCCCTCAGGACCCCTAGCAGCTCAGCCCGGCCCCCGGCCCAGAGCCTATAGGCGTCCATCTCGCTGCCTGATTGTCTGTTTTATAGGTCTATTGATCCCTATCGCTTCACTGCTTCCATCCATATCGTCCAGCTCATGGCTTTTTGCATGAAAGTAATGATAAAAGATCTAATGGATGTAAAGCATATTAGATGCAGGGATGGAGAGGGAGATGGCAGGGGGGACTTAGAGGAAGGAGGGATAGAGGGATGCAGGGATGGAGGGAGAGGGAAGGGGGACTTGGGGGAAGGAGGGATGGGGGATGGAGGGAGAGGGAAGGGGGACTTAGAGGAAGGAGGGATGGAGGGATGGAGGGAGAGGGAAGGGGGACTTGAAGGAAGGAGGGATGGAGGGATGGAGGGAGAGGGAAGGGGGACTTGGGGGAAGGAGGGATGGAGGGAGAGGGAAGGGGGACTTAGAGGAAGAAGGGATGATGGAAGGATGGAGGGAGAGGGAAGGGGGACTTGGGGGAACGAGGGATGGAGGGAGAGGGAAGGGGGACTTAGAGGAAGGAGGGATGTTGGAAGGATGGAGGGAGATGACCGCAGTGGAATTAAGCTTGTTAGTTTTATTGTATAATCCCTGATAGATTTTTAAAGAATAATGTGTGTGGCATGGTATCTTGCGTGTGTTAGTGTATTGCATATACGGTTCTATTTGAAGTGATCTAATGAAGTCAATCAATCATGAGAGAATGAGTGGAAAAAGTTGGCACAGGGGAGCGGGGGAGGGGGGCAGGGAGGTGAGGAGGGAGGGAGGGAGGTGAGGAGTGAACGATGTAGAAAGTAAGAAGAATAAGGAAGGAGAAATGTATTTTCAAAAGGTCATAATGTGCTGGTCTTGGCTTTTAGACGGTAGTCTACAATACCTGTTATCAGAACACCTGATATACAAATTGTATTGCTATATTAACTCATTAATGGCCAGACCCGAGATATCTCGGGTTAACTCGCCATGCCTTGGCTGCCAGACCCGAGATATCTCAGGTTTTGACCCTTTGATCTTTTTCCTCTGATCCACGTTCTAAATCATCATCCGGATCATTCTAGCCGTCCCTGGCTCGTTTGTATATGTTTGAATTGCAATGCCGATCGACTATCACCAGGTGGCAGTATCATCTGTGTCTGAACTGCAATGGCTTGGGGTTGATACACAGCCTCACTTTTTTTTCCCTTGGTAGTGGCCCCTCCTCCTGCTGGAACAGAAATTCACATTGATCGCCTCGAAATTCTGTTGCCGGAGCATATTTCATTATACCATCGAAATGTGTATAGACATATACACTGGTAATCGCGATGGCAATGCGATCACATGGAATTCTTCTTCTTGGAATACCTTCTGGCTAAGGTAAGATACATTCTATGTCTATTTTACCGAATCTGAAATGTGTTTTTCTAACAATCACAGTTCTGTATCGTTAGTGGCTTAGCTTGGCATCGCTACTGCACTATCTCGCGTACGTGCACGCGTACTGAATAAACCACAAATGTACCTCTAATACCAGTATTAGTCTGACCACACCCCTCATCAGCTTACCTTCATAAGCAGGTGTGTGGTCACCTGCTCTCCTCCTTCTCGCTTTCACCACAAGGAAGAGGTGCCTCGGTAGATCCCCACACTTGACACCATGATGGAAGAAATTGGATTAGGAACAGCTTGGGAAACAAGGATACGTTGACATCATATCTTTATTTTCTCTCTCACTATTTTCGAGAAAATACGGCGATATTGTCTTCGTACTGGAGTGTCTAGAAGATGATGATCATTCTAAAAACCCTCCACCGGTTTTCGTATTGGGAGCACGCCGCTGCATGCTTCTCAACTGCAGTTCCTTGCTGTGTTTGTTGGGGTGAAACCTGTCAGGCCTCAGCTGAACTGTCGGACATGCCGCTGTTGTGAGGAGCGGTGCGTTCCAGGTTGGGTGAGTAGTGTTTGCTGGCGGGCTCCACTTGTCTGTTAGTGCTATGGGGGCTACTTGACAAAGTTTATGGAAACCGGCCCCAGGCTAGGGTCCTTTGTTTAGCCGCCTAGGCGACAGAAGGCCTTGGTCTGGCGACCATTGTAGTTTTAACTAGTGGGCCGCGACCATTGACACTGGTGATCCCTGTGTGTTCTGGACGAGTGGATTCTCTCTGTCACCGTGTTAAGACCCCATCTTTCATATCCAAATGAGAGTATTCCTTCACGAGGGGATATGTGCATGTAATGTGCGATAGCGGCAGATTCATGTTCAAAGTCAGCTATACAGGCCAGTTGGTACTGTGCTGATTCCGCCGGACGTGGTAATGTCACCGTTGTGAAGCGGTGTTGACGTCTTGTTTTCTCTTTTCTCTTAAAAAGTGAGGAGGGGTTCAGAACGGCGGCCTGTCTGGGTGAGTGTTATGTCATTGTTTACATGTTCATGGCTTACGGTTAGCCGGTCAGTGGCCTGGCGCGGGGTAGCTTGGCTTCTCGCGCGCCGCCGGGAGCTCGCTTCTGATCGCGTGCGTCGTTAGATCGGCGTCTCGCGAGCGGAAGCAATAGCACCCGAACGGTTGGAGCAGCCGTTAGCTTGATGCTATTCTGTTGAACGTGCTTTGATTTTAACATGTTTTACACTCTTGACCACGACGTCATCCTTGACAGGGGATGTTCGTCGACCCTGCCTGAGCCTAGACGGGGATTGCGTCAACAAAGAGGACTGTAGCGACTGGTGGAGCGGCGACGCTGCCCGGGTCGAACAACACAGGACGGCTGTGTTCTACGGTGTCTTGTGACTGCACTTCGCTGATCTGCGTTCCGGGTAGGTACGGGGTTGGCCAGACCTCATAACACGTCTTCTGGTTTTACTTTGCTAAATGTATTGTGAAATAACGGTGTTTTTTCCCAAAACGTGTGTTGTTGCAATGCATTTGGGATACGTTGCGGGTTGTGTGTGAGCTGTTTTTGTCACTGGCAGTTAGCTTCTCCGTGCAGATCGTGATGTATTGATCTGGTTGTTGTGTGAGAAACATCATGGTGTTTATGTGTACCGTGTACTCACTACTAAGGCAACTGACCTATGAAGCTATGCTTGGTGACAAGTGAGTAAAAGAATGTTCTTTCTCAGACTGTAATGACAATGGACAGTGAGTTCACACATTAACAGGTTTTCCTGTTTTAACTGGCCGTATTGAGGGTAAAATAGGAGGATTGTGTTTTTCCCCCCCGGTTCCCTGGGGACTTTATCACCTCCTATCAGACATGTTGTGCATTAATTGTGTCTTTTGTGTGGTAGGGATACGATGTGACTCTTAGCTTGATTGCTGAGGTTGTGCTAAATCTGCTGGAGAAACTTATTTCCTAAAGGGAAATTGGTTTGGTTGCTGTCATGTGTGCTTAGCAAGGCCTGTGGTCGATACTAATCAAGAATGATGTATTCTCTCATTGTGAAAAAAACGGCGTTCCTCTGTTGAGTGTTTTTGCCATTTTTTGTAGGTGATGATGGGTTGTGTGTGTCATGTGACCTACAACTGGGTTGTACTGGCCACAGAAGCACATGTGTATGTTGGACCGGGGTTCTTAGAGCCTTCTCTATTCTGTGTTTTTCCTTAGTAAAAATCAGATAGCAGGTTAGCTCATGCGCTGTGTGGAGCTGTGAAACGCTTCATAGAGCTGACTATGACTGTGTCATATTCTCTTTTTGTCGTTACGTCGTATCATGGGTGTGGGGTCGTAAAGGGGTGAACTGGTAACCTTTCCTCTCCCCATTGTTCTGTCGGTCAGGGGTACACCCCCTGTCCTTCAAGGTTCCCGTCACGTGGCGGTTCGGCACGTTACGGGGGGGGGGGGGGGGGGGGAGGGAGTTCCTGGTCCCACGGCCTGGTATATTGGGCGTGTGCACCGCAGGAATTCCCCCGCCATAGAGTACGTCACCGTGCGCGTCTCTGTTGGTAGGACTTCCGTGTGCTGTTCAGGTCCATGTGATGGATCTGTTTTCAGGGGGGGTGGTCAGGGCTCCTCCTCACCAAGCGCCTACTCAGGCCTTCTGTGAGTTCGGACTCCTTCTTCCATGTGAGGAAGCCTCCATCAGAGTACAGAGCCTTCCTCCTCAGATTGTCAAAGTGAGTGGACCCTCTAGAAGGGTCCTTTTCTATTGTATGTATATTCGATTCAATTCGTTTATTGAGTGTGTATGGGTTCGGTGCCTCTTCCCCGGAGGCCCTAAAACCAGTTTTTTACATGGCTCAAGGTGCAATATATTCTTTTCAATCTGTACAGCTCGCGTGGGAAGTCTCTCTGGGGATCCCCGTCTCTTTCCTATGGGAGGGTGGTGGGATGTAAAAATGTGAAAATTTTTTACCCCGGCTGTGTAGACTGGGATACATACTGTTGATGCTTCCTTCTTTCTATTCCAGAAGTGTTGGAGTTAGGGAGTGTCACACCCCTCTTGTCGTTCCCCTGGGCGCCTTGGGGATTCAATGACAGGTCTAAATAGCCTGTTCATTGATGGGGGTGTGTCCCGACGCACGTATAGTGCTAGCTCGCTGTAAACAGGCGATTGACTGGCACGCCTTGGTTGCTTGTGGTTGAAACAGCGTTTTTATAAAGCAACTGAGATGGGGGTTTTTCCTCTTCCGGCGACCACATCCCATGACCTGGGTGGGTTGTCGACGGATTCTCGTTCATGTCTGGGGGATGATGACGGGATGGATCTGAACATATGTAGTGGGGTCTCACGCCCTTGGGGTGGGCCACCAGGCGCGGTTCGTCCGAACGTCTGGGTGGCGCCTTCTTTTCATGTTAAGATCAACACGCATATCTGCCCTTCTCCTGGAGTAGGCATGTCGGCGTGGTTAGGGCACGGGACTGGTTCTGGTCACGCTGGTCCAGATCAGTTGAACCCGTTGTCCGCCGGGGATGCAGATCTGCTGTTCTGGTACCCTGAGGGACTTGGGCTTTTTTCAGGGGGAAAAATGCCAGGTCGGTCTGGGTGTCACAGGGTTAAGCGCTATGGAGACCCTGGTTGGGTATGTTTTTACTCAGCACTGTCGTCATGGCTTACAGCCATGCCATTCTGTACGCGCTCGATCTCGTCGGATCTCGGCCGCTACACAGGTTGGTCCTGGTTAGTACTTGGTTGGGAGACCGCCGGGGAATACCGGGTACGGTGTGCTTAGGGGCTGGTTCTCCATTATTTTTCGCTCCTCTCTCACGCATGGCGAAGAGGGGCCTGTGGGGGTGGTTTTTTGACCTCCTCTGGTGACCCTGTGCTTCCCGTACCGCCAGGCCCGGTCCGAAGTGATGTTTGCGACCCGTAGGCCTGGGTTAACCCTTTTTGGAAACTGAAACACTTGTACTGCGGTATAGCCGGTGTATACCCGCAGGTGTGTTTTGGAGTTTTTTCTTGAGGGGTTATAGGAACAACCACCGCATTGGGTAACACCGAGGTGGTTGATTCCCTGGTGTGTTGGAGCAGTGTCAACTCCCGGGTTCACCGTTTGAGGGTGCCCCTGCACGTTCATGACGTCTGCCAATCGTGTCAGCCTTCTCTGCCTCGACCCCTCTGGGTGGGGGTTGTTAAATGGAGGCTTGGTCATGCAACACCGCCAGCTTACGCTCCTTCCGCCGGGGCGGCTGTGTTCAGCTGTCCCCTCTGGCGCCTGTCTCGTCCGCAGTCTCCAGGCTAGGGTTAACAGCCTGTTGCCTGGTTTTTCCCCGGTGCGCTGCCTGCTTCCGTTGGTTAACCTTTTTTGTGTGCTTACGGCCATGCTGACTGCCTATTCTGCAGGGTCAGTGTGCCAGGCGGTGTACTATTGGGGGGACGGGGGCCCGCTCGGCTTACGGCCATACCGACCTGAACACGCCCGATCTCGGAAGCTGGGCAGGTTCTGGCCTGGTTGGTTCCGCCTGGGAATACCAGGTGCAGTAACTGAGGGGCCTTTGTCCGAATACGCTGGCGATGTGGGGGGCGGGGCACTACGTGCCCACCTGGTGGGGTCTTGATGCTGGCATCATGGACTTCTCCGGGCCCCCATTCTAGGGAGTCCAGTCCTTTTGGTGGGTCTGGGTCTTCCTTCGTGCTCCGCTGCTACGGCCTTGCCACGGGGTTGGGTTTGCCCTTGACCCCGTGATTCTGGGGGCAGTAACGAGGTTGTTCCTCCGTTCGTTCCCGGGTGGCATGCGGGTTGTGCGTGTGTGTAGTCGTGGGGTCAAGCCACGGTCTGCTCACCCTGTGCGTTGAGTTGCTTGAGTGCCTCTTCGCACGGTCGGGTCCGTCGCCCTCCCGTGACGTCCCTAATAGGGGGGCTACCCTCCATTAGGGGGGGTCGGGGGGGCTCGGCCCTCCCTGTTCTGATGGTTTTGGGGGGCTGTCAGCGGGGTGTATTTGTCAGCCAAGTGGCTCCGCTTGGCCTCCCTTGTGCAGTAGCGATGCCAAGCTAAGCCACTAACGATACAGAACGTTAGGTTATGACTATAACCAAGTTCTGTTAGTTAGGGGCGATGCTTGGCATCGGACGGCCGCTGCAGCCCTTGTCCTCACCTTGTGGTGAAAGCTTGGGAAGGAGGAGAGCAGGTGACCACACACCTGCTTATGAAGGTAAGCTGATGAGGGGTGTGGTCAGACTAATACTGGTATTAGAGGTACATTTGTGGTTTATTCAGTACGCGTGCACGTACGCGAGATAGTGCAGTAGCGATGCCAAGCATCGCCCCTAACTAACAGAACTTGGTTATAGTCATAACCTAACGTTATGTGTATCACCGGACAAAAAACATGCTTGAGTTAAAACGACCCCCCCCCCTTGATGATTTTGTGAAGGTACATATATACATGTCATATACCTTTGATTTGGGAGTATTTGGGGTTTCAGGGGATCAACCAGAACGGTTTTCTTATTGCACATAACGCGTTTTATCTTGCGATCTATGAAAAAAGACTGGATTATCTTGGAAATGCGCGATGTTTAGCGTGTAATAAACTACAAACTACAGCGTGTAGAAACAAACTATTTTCCCCATGTTGCACTACAAGTAATGTCTGTCAAATGAGCCACACCATGTCTCCACAGCTATAATACAGAACACACACACAGCTTCGCAAACATAGTGAAACGACCGCGGAAACGACTATCAAGCTGTCAATCTAGCTGTAAAGATAAGCGATACGCGCGGCATTGAAAGAGCTAAATGACGTGAAACGAATCAAATCATAACACACAAGCTTTGCTAGCTACTGATACAGTGGGATAGAATATTTCTATGGCGTTTATTTAGACTGGTTTCTATGGTGTTCATTTAGACAGGTTTCTATGGTGTTTATTTAGACTGGTTTATATGGTGTTTATTCAGACTGGTTTATATGGTGTTTATTCAGACTGGTTTATATGGTGTTCATTTAGACTGGTTTCTATGGTGTTTATTTAGACTGGTTTCTATGGTGTTTATTTAGACTGGTTTATATGGTGTTTATTCAGACTGGTTTATATGGTGTTCATTTAGACTGGTTTCTATGGTGTTTATTTAGACTGGTTTCTATGGTGTTTATTCAGACTGGTTTATATGGTGTTTATTCAGACTGGTTTATATGGTGTTCATTTAGACTGGTTTCTATGGTGTTCATTTAGACAGGTTTCTATGGTGTTTATTTAGACTGGTTTATATGGTGTTTATTCAGACTGGTTTATATGGTGTTTATTTAGACTGGTTTATATGGTGTTCATTTAGACTGGTTTCTATGGTGTTTATTTAGACTGGTTTCTATGGTGTTTATTCAGACTGGTTTATATGGTGTTTATTCAGACTGGTTTATATGGTGTTCATTTAGACAGGTTTCTATGGTGTTTATTTAGACTGGTTTCTATGGTGTTTATTTAGACTGGTTTATATGGTGTTTATTCAGACTGGTTTATATGGTGTTCATTTAGACAGGTTTCTATGGTGTTTATTCAGACTGGTTTATATGGTGTTCATTTAGACTGGTTTCTATGGTGTTTATTCAGACTGGTTTATATGGTGTTTATTTAGACAGGTTTCTATGGTGTTTATTCAGACTGGTTTCTATGGTGTTTATTTAGACAGGTTTCAGACTAGTTAGACTGGTTTATATGGTGTTTATTCAGACTGGTTTATATGGTGTTCATTTAGACTGGTTTCTATGGTGTTTATTTAGACTGGTTTCTATGGTGTTTATTCAGACTGGTTTATATGGTGTTTATTTAGACAGGTTTCTATGGTGTTTATTCAGACTGGTTTCTATGGTGTTTATTTAGACAGGTTTATATGGTGTTTATTCAGACTGGTTTATATGGTGTTTATTTAGACAGGTTTCTATGGTGTTTATTTAGACTGGTTTATATGGTGTTCATTTAGACTGGTTTCTATGGTGTTTATTCAGACTGGTTTATATGGTGTTTATTCAGACTGGTTTATATGGTGTTTATTTAGACAGGTTTCTATGGTGTTTATTCAGACTGGTTTCTATGGTGTTTATTTAGACTGGTTTCTATGGTGTTTATTTAGACAGGTTTCAGACTAGTTAGACTGGTTACGATGGTGTTTATTCAGACTGGTTAGACTGGTTTATATGGTGTTTATTCAGACTGGTTAGGCGGGTTTATATGTGTTTATTCAGGATACAACATGATGCATGAGTGGCTTTACTTTAGAAACCACCTCTACCTGGAGAACACCACCTCTCAAGGACACACACACACACACACACACACACACACACACACACACACACACACACACACACACACACACACACACACATGTGCACACACACACTTGCACACTTACGCGCACAAAAACCCCAAATATGTGTGTGTCCTTGTCAGGGGGTGCCCATCCGGACTGCAGCGGGCAAATCATGGCACAGCAGCACGCGATGGCAGCACGCTATGACCCAGTATGTGGGCACATGGTGGGCACTGGGACCGGCACGCCCTCTCTGTCATGCCTTGGAGAGGCTGACTGCCTCACTCAATAATGGGATGGAGAGAGGGAGGATAAGAGAGAGAAAGGGGGGGGGCAAAGACAAGAGCAAAATGAGAGGAGGGAGTGGGGAAAGGAGAGGTAGGAGGGAGACGAGTTGCTGTGAAGAAAGGAGAGGAAGAGCAGAGGGGGGAGAACAGATGGGGAGGGGAGAGGAAGACAGGAGAGGATAGTGAAGAGATGAGAGAGGAGGGGAGAGGAGAGGAGAGGAAAGGAG
>NW_028174458.1:2500-23138 GCF_963971535.1 Notolepis coatsorum | reverse complement strand
GGGAGGTCACGCTGCCTTCATCAAGTCCCGCCTCCGCTGAGCAGGCGCCCAGACCTGACCTGTAGGTGTCGCTGTCCACAACACCAGTTCCCACCCATGACTTGCCCTCCCCCTAACCCAGCCAAACAAGTTAGTATAGCGATCAGCCCAAGCCCCAAGCAATGCTGACTCCGGGAGTCGAGACGGCAGCCTCTTGCATTGGTGACGAGCGCAATCTCCGCTACGCCACCTGACCTCTTTCGATTCTGCCCCATCTATGTGGAACATATTGCAAAAGGAACCGAGGCTCCCGAACCGAATTCCCATTGGAGATTTTAAGCTTCTTATACGCAATATTGAGAGGGCATCCATGGGGGCCTGTTCTTGTTCTTGCTCTTAATTAAATGTATCTAGATTTTAGCCTCTCTTAGATTTTTTGTTGACTTGTATTTGTCTGAAATTGTTTCATGTATTTGTTGTGCTTGTTTGGTGGATCAGGTCGCTCTTGTAGATTGAGATTTATACCTCTATAAATAAAGGTTTGAAATTAAATTAACCTTCAGATTACCAGACGACCACTCTCACCTCCTGAGCTGCTGTCGCCACATCGCCTCTCACAGTTGGCATGGATCATAAAGCTACTGAGGAACTCGGATCAAGTGAATGGCCGTGGTAGCGGCTCACGGTACATCCTGGAGCAGGTCCTCATCTTCTGGTTGGGTGTCTGTGTCTGGGATGATTCCCACTGGCACCCAGCTGCTCAATCCCCGGGATTACTATCTCACCCCCGGGGAAGATGTTCCCCGTCAGACGGTTTCCTGTACGACCAGTCGACTACGGCTCCTTTCGACCGATTACTTGACTAATCGACTAATAGGGGTCAGCCCTATCCCCTTCAGACGGTTTCCTGTATGACCTCTCTTCGCAAACCGACTGTCAACGAGTCTCAAGGTCAGTGGCTGTCAGGTGTGGGCGTCTACTTCCTGAACACTTCTTTTCACACGGCCAGCAAGTAGAGTTGGCAACCCCCGCGCGCCCAATCTCGGCAGTCAATGAGGAGTATGAAGGCGAGCGCGCTGACATGAACAGTGTCACACGCACAAAATCCACACGCTTGATGAGCCGAGCCACGCATCTGTCTTCAACAAACCCTGTATATACGAGTTTCTCTTTTTGGAATCCCTTATTGATAGTCGTCGTTTCCCCATAAACTGCATTCGATTCTGTAAGGAATCATCCTACTATATAATTACGAAGGTCTGTCCGTCTGTCCGCATTCGTTTATCTCCTCGTTCATTTACCTCCTCGATTGGCCCGATCCATCTCATCCACAGGAGGATAACAGTATAACGATAGAGTCTTTGAGAAAAACCATACGTAAAAACAAGAATAGCATAATTTGCGGGATATCGCAGCGGATATCGTATAACCAAACAGTCATTCCGATAACAAATATATGAATCCATTCATTCATACAAAGTGCGTTTTGAAGTGTACAGAAGTGCTACAATATATTACATTAGCTGTCAAGGTTATTCAGTAGCATACATAATCAGAAATAAATGTAATGATAATATTAGCCTAGCATTAGCCTCATCATATATACATATTCACACTGTATATGGTTATGTTACTTGCACTGGTTTAGGTGTCAACTTCTTTTTGACAATAAAATGTAATGTAATCTAATCTGCTGAAAGGAAACACCACAACGTGGACAGGTAGGCTACTGTGTATAGCATTTCTGTATAACTAAAATGATGAGAACAAAACGATAGATGCTAACGTTTTAACTGATTATGCATTATGCGCGAACATCCCCGGGTGTGGAGGACGGACTAGTCACACTTCTTCTGACGCTCAACCCCGAACAGAGAGGAAATGTGTTGACGACATGAAAAACTACGAGACACCTGGATCCCCATTACTGACGACTGTGTCACTGTCAGTGTTACACAAACAGTGCATGAGGACAGCTAGACATTACAACATGCAACACAACTAGCCCCTTAATGCGGAGCTAATGATGCTAATGATGGAGCATCGCCGTTGGTTGTGTGATAGTAAAGGGTTAACCTTCTGTCGTGTGGCAGTGAAATGGTTAATAGGGTCACCACTGAACACATGTGTGAGAGAGAGAGAGAGAGAGAGAGAGAGAGAGAGAGAGAGAGAGGGAGAGAGAGAGAGGGAGAGAGAGAGAGAGAGAGAGAGAGAGAGAGAGAGAGAGAGAGAGAGAGAGAGAGAGAGAGAGGAGAGAGAGAGAGATACTGTAGATAGATAGATGTACTGGAGGCAGATGTGACTAGCTGTTAGTTCTTAGTTAGTGTGTGTGTGTGTGTGTGTGTGTGTGTGTGTGTGTGTGTGTGTGTGTGTGTGTGTGTGTGTGTGTGTGTGTGTGTGTGTGTGTGGTGTGTGACAAGACCATGGGTAACACAAAGTGACTAATTGCACTCCAATCTGCAACTCCTCCTTATTGAAAGTGAAAGGCCTAAACCGACTTAACTCAACCGCGTGGCTAAGCTTTGACAGTAGGAGTCCTCTCTCTCTCTCTCTCTCTCTCTCTCTCTCTCCTCTCTCTCTCTCTCTCTCTCTCTCTCTCTCTCTCTCTCTCTCTCTCTCTCTCTCTCTCTCCTCTCTCTCTCTCTCTCTCTCGGTAAAGGACTCGAGGCCCTCTTGAGTAAACAAATTAGGGCCCTATCCAAACAGCAACATGGCTCTCGTTTGAAAAGGTGCGTTTGTTTATCGCCCCTTAGGGCCCTTAGGGCCAAACAAACACGGAACAGTCCCATGGCTGCCTTTCTACCCAGAAGCGCTGTAGACTTGGTTCATTTGGGTATAATTTTGAGGCTAGTGAAAATGTACTGAGACACCGCTGTGGGTCCTGAGGCAGGAAAAGACGCGATGACACACCTGGACATGGGCCGCTTTATACAATGTTTTGCGACGGTGATAAGGGGACTTTGCCAGTATTAGAACGACCCTGCGGTTCAGTTGGCGGCTGTGAATGTCGTAGATTCCCCAAACAACCATGACTTGGACACACACACACGCACGCACGCACGCTCGCACACACGCACGCACGCACGCACGCACACACACACCTACACACACACACACACACACACACACACACACACACACACACACACACACACACACACACACACACACACACACACATACACACACACCTGCTCACACAAACATAAATACTCTATTTTAATTGTATTTAACCAGGCAGGTCAATCGGGGGACAACAAACAACCAAATAAAAGGAATGCAAAACAGACAAAAGGACGAAATAAACTATTTGCATGACATTGCATACACAACTTTGCATGTGAGCGTGCACACACACACACACACCACACACACACACACACACACACACACACACACACACACACACACACACACACACACACACACACACACACACACACACACACACACACACACACACACACACACACACACAGACACACACACAGCATGTGTGCTGCACCCTTATACCTCATTTTCATTAAACAAAGTGATGCTATAGCAGCTAGTAGGCAAATCCACCTCCTCACATCATGTCACGGGACAAACAACCAAAAACCATGTTGTGATGAGTCAACTGGATTTGTTGGATAGCAGGGGATGAGGCTTAACTTCATTGCATGCTACATGTAGTATTAACCCTTAGTGTATTATGAGCCAGGTGAGCCACACACACAACCCTCTTCTGACCCAGACATTGGAAAAGCAAAAGCATCGACCCGGAATAGCTGTGACCGTGGTCATGCATGCATCCATGAATGTTTAGTAATCCCATTTGGGGAAATTCATCGTCTACATTTGACCCATCCTAACTATTGCAGTGGGGCAGCCAAACGGCAGAAAACCTAGCATGTCTTCATGGTGTGGGAGGAAACCGGAGTACCCGCAGGAAACCCATGCAAACACGGGGAGAACATGCAAACTCCACACAGAAAGGCCCCCTGCTGGGGTTTGAACCCAGGACCTTCTTGCTGTGAGGCAAAATGCCATCACCGTGGCACCCCAGGGGCACACACTTACAGTAAACAGTACAGTAGTAGAGTAAACAGTAGGGATGCACCGATCCGATATTGGTATCGGCCGCCGATATCAGTAAAATAGCTGGATCGGGTTTCGGGGGGAAAATATATAGTATATCGTATTTTTTTTTTTTTTTTTTATATAAATAAAATAAGATAACCATTCAGTACATTTATATCTATGTGTTAATTTGTTACATTTAGTTTCACTAAGTTAGGAAAGTAATGTTTTAAGTCAAGCCTGATGTTGCCTTGTTGCACAAAATAATGATCCCAGTCTCTTCCACACAGTGACAGTGAGGCATACAGTTTATTAATTGAATGAATGAAGTTTATTTTCTGTCTTTGTTTACAACAAATCAAAAACACACTTGTGATCCTTTACAATTCTTAAAAACAAAATATATTTTAATAAAATAAAATAAAATTGGATATATATATTTTTTTTTACTTTTTCGGATAGCAAAATGTGGACAATGGATATCGGATCGGTATCGGCCGATACCCAAACCCAGGTATCGGTATCGGGACTGAAAAAGTCGGATCGGTGCATGTAAACAGTACAGTAACCGAATGCCTCAAAGCTTCAATCGTTGCCATGGTAATCAAAGCCAAAATCATGATTTGAATGCTTTGTTTTCTTGGCCTAGATTAGATTAGCCTTGTAAAAATAGTCCATTGAAATAATAACGTGCATGTGTCTGTGACAATATCATTTTTATTTTTATATTCTGTATTTATTCTTTTTATTATTTCCATTTTCTATTTTCTACTGCTTTATTGATTCATTTAATTTGATTTAATTTAATTGTCTTGTCGTTATTGTAATTATTATTGTTCAAGTACTGTCCTGTGATGTATCGTGTATTATTATTATTATTACTACTACTGTATTGTGTTGTGTTTTGTTACGTGTAGAAAATGATAATTTTTTATTAAAATGTGATCACAAAAAATTAGAGCTGGGCCGTTAACGGCGTTAACGTGCTGCGTTATCGCGAGACTAGTATCGCGCGATAATATAATTGACGCCGTTAATCTTTTTCTCAACGTTGGGTCTGTATTGTCCTTAAATACTTGCCGTAGTTCCCAGCTGTGGTACCAGGAAGTGATTGCACTACCGGAGCTGTAGTCAGAATAATGTGTTAAACTAAAGTAGTGGTCCGGTAATCATTGTTATACAGGTGAGGTTAAGAAGTCCTCAGGATATAACACAATTCGGCGATGAGGACGTCTGAATCTGCGCAATGCAAGAAAGAAGAAGTCCGTTGAGAGCTTTGTTTCCATTATTAACGTTAGCTTAGCGAGTTAGCATGTTAGCTCACGTTACTCGAGCGGCACTTGAAAACATCTACAAGAGGAGGAAATCCACTTTACACACTAAAGGAAGGATCGACTGGACTATCGTGAGTGTTTACAACAGAAATGGCTTGGGTTATTGGAAATATTGGACCGTTTGATGACAATGTAGCCCCTTTCGTGACTGTGATGCACAGAGTGAATCCACAGTCACTTGCTCCTCAATAGGAAACTAACCTAGATTTACCATGAAGGACTGGTTCTGGCTGAACCGTTCGTTATACAAGAATCACAGAGACGTTTCAAAGGTGCTCACAGTTGCACAAGGGTTTCGGACAGAGATACGGGATGGTTTGAAAGCTCTGCGTTGCTAATAAACATTTTAAATAATTTTTATAAACTGCTCAAAACGGCATTATTTCCGCCGTTGGGTGATCACAGCGCATGCGCACCATCCCTTATCTCTGTCCGAAATCCTTGTGCAACTGTGAGTACCTTTGTAATTTCTCTGTGATTCTTGTATAACGAACGGTTCGGCCAGAACCAGTCCTTCATGGTAAATCTAGGTTGGTTTCCTATTGAGGAGCAAGTGACTGTGGATTCACTCAGTGCATCACAGTCATGAAAGGGGCTAATGACAATGTGGAGCAAATAAATGAAAATGGGGGACCCTGATGTAAACAAGACAAACGTCTTTCTCTGGTCTGCATCCCCTTAACAATTGTATGTATTGAGCCGTACTGTATTGTACCCATTCTGCAATCTGTTAAATAACGTTTTCATTCATTCATTCATTCATTCATTCATGGAACTGTTACACTGAGCTTGCACTGAATTTGTTGAGAAACCTGCTTCTGCAGCAGTCTGTGTGTGAGCAACCAGTCAGCAGCATTGTGAATTTAGAGATTCACTAAAAGACACATTGAGAGACAGGTTTGTCTGTGGATTAAGAAATGAAGGTTCACAGAAGAAACTACTGACAGAGAGTGATTTGACACTGGAGAGAGCTGTGAATGAATGAATGAATGAAAACTTTATTTAACAGATTGCAGAATGGGTACAATACAGTACGGCTCAATACATACAATTGTTAAGGGGATGCAGACCTGAGAAAGACGTTTGTCTTGTTTCCATCAGGGTCCCCCATTTTCAATTCATATAGACATTTATGACATACACAACATACATGACATTTATGGCATAGGGACATATAGGTATTTAGTACTGATACATTTGTGACATAAGCGGTATTCAAATATACAGTACTGTTACCCCTAGATCCTGACAGAGTATATACATATGATGTCAATATCAGTGTAACAATGTTAATGGCATCAAAGGAAGGGCACAGAAAATTACGATAAATCTGGTTTTAAAAGAAACACTGGAAATTACAAAAAGAAGAGACCTGTTCATGCTGTTGAACAAGGAGATATAACAGCTAGTGACTCCTCAGATGAAGAGGAGAGGATACATCTCCTCCTCTGGTCATTATTTGGGTAGAACACACATATTTTGAACACCTTCGGCAGATTTTTTTTTTTTTTTGAGTCATTTTAATCTAGATTAATCTAGATTAATTCCAGGATTGCAGGTAGATTAATCTAGATTAAAAAAATGTATCTATGCCCAGCTCTACAAAAAATATATATATTAACCCTTTCACTGCCACGCGACAGAAGGTTAACCCTTTACTATCACACAACCGACGGCGATGCTCCATCATTAGCATCATTAGCTCCGCATCCGCGGAGCTAATGATGCTAATGATGGAGCATAGCTGTCGGTTGTGTGATAGTAAAGGGCTAACCTTCTGTATTGTCACAGTGAAAGGGTTAACCGGCTGTCGTGTGGCAGTGAAAGGGTTGGTCTCTCAGACCAAGGGCTTTCAGTCACGAGAACATGCCTGTAACCTGTAACCCACCACAGTGAACCTGTGTGCAGCACGTTGGATGAAGCTGATGATAATCACTACTGAAGCTTCGAAGCTCAGAAAATGGCAATGGGGACAGCGCTGCGGTAAGGTAAATATTCGTGCATGTGAATGTACGTACGTAAATGCATATTATTATTATTATTATTATTATTATTGTGAAGTGAAGATTGGTGAAAGTTAGGTTTGCACTTCAATCCAAATAGGGAAATTCATCTTGGTTTGATAATTTGTTTGTGTCAAATAAAAACAAAGCTTATTTGAATGATTTCCTTGGCGTTTCTAGCTTTTAAGAGAAAAAAATCGATAAAAATCGTAAAAATCGGATGTGGTGTGAAAAAAATCTGAGATTTTATTTTTAGGCCATATCGCCCCGAGCCCTAGTGAGAACATTTAAACAAAAGATGGGTCTCTAGGGTTTTGTTACGTCTCACACAAGAACTGGAGTCGAAAAGAACCTCGGACGTCTCGTATCTCCTGGCCCTTTTTGGGCTGTTGTTTTAAGAAACACTGTCAGACTGTCGCCCCCTAGTGTCTTGAGCTGTTATACTAGTTGACCATTGTTAACTAGTCAAGGCTGTACTGAGAGTATGTATTTTAACACAGAACTACGAACATAAAATAACATAACAATATTTTACGATCACATGCACCTGCTATATGTGTTTTCAGACAAATGAAGTGTTTTGTTTTCTACACTCGATCATTATGCAGCAAACTCTCTACTGCGTTGGCACGGTGAGTGCGTCCATTGTATCCCTCAAGCTATTCCCACGACATCGACCAGAAGACAGACAGCCGATGTGGATCACCTGGGTCTACAGCACAGTACGGACGGACGGACAGGCAAAGACAAGACAATCGCTTTGTTCCCAATTAGTCAGACTTTGACTCAGGCCTCTGGGGCAGAAGGGGGGGGGGGGGACTGGTTAATACTCAAGCCCACTTTAGGCGATCGATAAGCAGGGAGAGAGAGGCACAGAGGGATCCCCGCCTGGTGGGGAGCCTGGCCTCGGGCTGGCCCTGGGCTTCCTCCCAGCCCCCTGAATATGGATGACATCATCAAGCCGCACGATCCCAGCAGCATGAATACGTTGTGTCAGCGGCGCAGCTTTTTGAGGTGGACTCAAAAGGAGGGGGCGGGGGCCGAGGTCATTCACTTTCAATTCAAATCAATTCAAAAGGTTAACACAATCTGCAATTGAAGAGCCTAATAATGATAGAGCATTCATTCTCAATTATCCCTGAAAAGATTGGATAATGAAAGCATTGACGAAAGATTATGTCAATGTTTGAATTTGGATTGATACTTCGTTAATACTCCCTGTTTGACTTAAGCATGGATTTGCCATAGTAGTAGTGTGCCCAGTAAACATAGCCCAGATCAATAGCATTGGGATGGAAAAGATCACATGTATTGCTAAACTCTACACAGAGCGTCAGCCAGCAACACTCATTAAGGACATAAACACTGATTGATTGAATGAAAATGTTATTAACAGATTGCAGAATGGGTACAATACAGTACGGCTCAATACACACAATTGTTAAGGGGATGCAGACCAGAGAAAGACTTTCGTCTTGTTCACATCAGGGTCCCCCATTTTCAATTCATAATGAATTGTAAGTGAGGGTGCAACTTGCACCGTGCAATCCATTCTTTGTGGATCTAGCCCACAGTGCAATTAGCTCATTGGGAGTAATTGGCTAGCCATTAACACTGAAGTAGGAACACCTGTTCCGAAACATGTCTGTTGTATTCGGCTGCGATTAAAAATGGTCGAAACCTGAGAGTGCTGCAGGCCCTCATTTATCAACAGTTCTTAGAAAGTCTTCTACTTTCGTTCGTAAGCACAGAATTTAGAATGTGTGTACGCACAAAAAAAATGGGATTTATCACACGTGCGTACACAGGTCGTACACACACCTGTCTTGATAAATATCACTTTGATCCTACGCTGGAGCTTGTGCACGGTTTTAAGTATTTGCATACCAGAACCGCCCCGATTATCCATATATGGTAATGAAACACCCCCATGGGATGTGAAATAATGGACTGACCAGAGGGAAGCGTGTTATGGAGAAATACGAGACAGGCTGACAGACATGTACACGTACGGTGATGTCGGATATGATATCTCTTAAAGATCTTATTAACTAATAAAGACCGTGCTGGAATATGACTGCCTTTTTCCGTTTTGTTCGATTAACACCCAGGGATTAAAGTTCTCCTCAATTCTATTCCAAATCGCGACGGATTTTCTGTAAATGTTCTACCTGCTGCATATGATTTCTAGAGGCATACAATCTATTTTGATGTCAGTATTGGGTAGCCTATATAAACAATAATACGAGAGCATATACAAGAACAATGAATCTCACTGCCATGTATGATGTAGCCTATATGCCATGTGTAGCCTGCCTATGTGATCAATAAAAACGCGAACTTGAATCCCATCATCATATTTACATAGTCTGTCCACTATGTTTATTACTTTGTTATTTCCCCCCCCTATCTATGTAAAGCGACCTTGCATGGGTCTCTTGAAAGGCGCTATATAAAATGAAGCTATTATTATTATTGTTATTATTATTATTATCACGTCTGTGCGCGGAGCTCACAAAAAAAATTAAACTGTCTTTTACTGTTAGTCTCAGTGAAGTTTCAACGGAGCGAGGTAATCTATTCTAACCAACAAATTGAAGTAGAAAGCATTTCGTTGTGGCCAATCTGATTTGGAAACATGACACAAAATAATAGTATGTCGCTTTTTATTTGAAACAATATTTAATCGTGTTTGGAGGTGGGTGTTTTGCGTCTGCCCCCCGTGCCAAACAAGCAAGCCAACCTCTTGTTCGCACATGAGCCCGTTATAATTACACTACTGTCGCTATTTTACAATGAACTATAATGAATTACGGTTCATACAGAACACGCGCCAGTGTTGGGAGTAATGCACGAAAGCTTATTTCCGCATTGAAACTAATGCATGAACTGAGGAGCGCATATGCCGTCCGTCTGCAGTAACGATATTCTACCACCGGGCGTCAGCTACGCATGCTCCGAGCTGTGCGTAGATATACGCACAAAGTCAAGTTCACGTTCAAATTGATAAATCCCACACTTTGCTTAGAAATGATCGTACGCACGGGTTACGCACATATCTGTGCGTACGCAACGTTGATAAATGAGGGCCCGTCCGGCTTCCTGCTTTTTTCTACTTAAATCTTTGGGATTGCAGCACCCAGTGTCAATTATTGAGAGCGCGGTCTAACTTGACTCTCATTGGGAGTCATTCAATTACATACAATATTGACACAGATGATGTTTCAAAAACAGATACAAATACAATAGCATTCCCGTAAAACTATATCTACTCTATGGGGTACAAAAAGCAATGCCGTTGTCTCCAAATAGAGCGGCTACCAATAATAGCAGATAATATAGAGCAATATACCTCGCTAACTGTTTCTCTCTGAGATGTGGGGCTGTGGGCCCCATCTGAAGGCCCCTAACTAACCACCAGCTTGTGAACATGACCCAGGCGGCCAACAATGAAAACTTAAAAGTTGACACTTGTAGCCTAGTTGTGAGATGTTCAGCTTGAGCCGCTGATATTTCAGCAACTTGGTTAAAAAGGTTAAAAAGGCACACACACACACACACACACACACACACACACACACACACGCACACGTACACTATTCATCTGTGCCCATGGGGCTCTCTCGCTGCCTCGTCAGCCAGTGGTGCTGAGCTCATTGGAAGGCCGGGCCTGCGGGCCAGCCAGCCAGACAGCGTGGGTACAGCTGTGAAAAGCCCGGCTGCAGCCCTGCTCTATACAAAGACCCCCGTCAGCACTTTACAAGGCTCCAAAAAACAGATGCTATCAGGGCTAATGAGAACATTCAGCAGCAAAAAAGCCAGACCTGGGTTTACATTGGATCAGTAAGGCTGGGGGGCAATATATCCATACAGTACATATCGAATATCGTATTGTGGATTTTATATTTATATTTTATTCATATTGAGAATTGTGATCCACAATGTTGCCGTCTAAATCGATGACAAAGAGCAAATAGTAGGGCGGCTGATTGGCGCAGTGGGCAAGGCACTCGCCTCTAACGCAGGAGACGCTGGGTTCGAGCCCAGCTCTCAGCGTTGCTATACCGGCTGGCCAGATGCAAAAAGTCCAAAAGCAGGACAACAGTAAGATTTTGGTGGGACAAAGTGGGACAAAGTGGGACAGATAGATAATGTAAATTTTTTTATTAGAATAACATGGTCTTCACCGAGACCAATGTTTTTTTTTTGCTTCAAAAAGAGGGACATCCTCTCAATATGTGGGACGTTCGGTCAAATGGTGGGACAGTACAACCAAAAGGGGGACACCTGGTCACCCTACCGGTCGTTCATACTAACACAATTGGCAAGTGTTAGAGGGTGGGAAAGCCGGTGGGTGGGGATTTGACGTTGTGGACAGCGACTCCTACAGGTCGGTTTTGGTGACGCCGGTGCAACGGAAGCAGGAAGTAACGGGGGCAGCGTGAGCCTCCCACGCGTTACTCCTCGCCGCTGAGAGTTCGAGCTGCTGCAGTGAAAAGATGCGACAGGCTGCCTCCTCGCGTACCGGAGGGGACACGTGATGCAAGGCTTCTGTCCTCACTACAACCGACCAGTGGGAGGCATAGTCTAGCAATGTTCAAGACAGGGGAGGGGAGAATTGGATATATGAAATTGGGATGGGAGAAAAATAGAAAATGGGGAGAAAAAGTGGATACATTTTTTTTTAAAGCAAATAGTAATTCAGATTTTTCACAAAATGATTTCTGAAAAGAGAATGACAGGTGAAAATGATGGTATTGTACCACACTTCCCATTACCATGCAAGACCAACATGAGAAACATAGATTGGATTATCTGATGTGATTTTCCAAACCTATATTGTGAATTGATAGGTTTGTTGAAGTTGGCAATGGTGTTTGGGGGCCATGAAATACAGTTGTTGTAGTGTGTAATTATATAGGAAGTATTTATAGGTATGTTGGCAAGACTTTGACTTTGGCAATGGGAGCAGGTGCTTATATCCTCATCATTAGGGCAAGTATCTTGCGTTTCATTATAAATAATAATGATACAGAGGAAGGGCTCCTAAATATCACGTTACCTTTGTCTTTTCATATCGCCAAGCCATGGATCAGTTTCAGAAAAGGGTAGTAGTGACGGGTAAACCCCCTCTTAACCCTGTGTTTACACAAATATTTACTAACCAAAGTCAAATGTAACCCACCATTTTGCAGTTTATATTCATTGTTTATGTTTTTCAAGTGAAAACCGATGTTTTGTCTTGTTACTAAGGGTCTTTTGGGGTGGAAATCAATCTTAAAATTCGGAAAACATTGAGACAGAGTGTATTTTATTTAATTTTGTATCTTTTCCCCCCTCCTTTTTCCTCCGATTTTCTCCCATCCCAATGTTAGTCGTTATGCCAATTCCCAATCCCCTTCCTGGTCGCTGCGCACTTACCCCCCACAGTCGATCTGGGAAAGTGGAGGCTATCACGTGCTTCCTCCGACACACATCTAGCCAATCAACCGCTTCTTTTCACCTGCTCAGAGCGGACTCTCACTGAGAGGGTGTAACGTGTGGAAGGATCACACTATCCCCCTCAGGTCCTATCCGCGCTTAGCAGGCGCCCCGACCGAACTGTAGGAGTCGCTGTTTACAACGACCCGGACCCACCCCGCCAGCTTTCCCACCCTCTAATACAGCCAATTGTATTAGTGTGAACGGCCAGCCAAGCTGGTGACAACGCCGGAGCTGTGAGCTGGATTCGAACAGGCGAATCCAGCGTCTCCGGTGTTGGTGACGAACGCAATCTCCGCTACGCCACCTGACCGCAAGACAGAGTGTATTTTTAACCTGGGACCATAGGATCCACACAGGCGGCCACTAACCAGCTGAGCTAACGGGCCAGACCCATTAGCAGGTGCTGGTTGACTACTGTGACCGGCTCATCAGTAGTTTACAATACAATTACTACATCACTGTACTCCATTCAGTCCGTAACACAATCCCGATTGTAACCTCTAATCCCGCTCTGTGGTTTTAGAAACCGTTGCATCTTTACATTTCACTACCTCCTATATTCATTACACACGTTGTGGATTGTTCAGGTCTGTATCTCTGCCAAGACAATGACAATCGGAGCAGGAGAGTCACGTTACATCTGTCAGACTGGCCGCAGGTGGAACGAACAGGCGATGACGGTTAACCCAGGTAAACGCTCTTAACCCACTTAACTCCTTCCTGTGGGTCTGTGTTAATGAGCCTCCGGAGTATCATGGCAACGCTGTTTAAAAACAAGGTTCCGGTGAGTCCCCCCTCTCATTCTTCTCAGCAAACAGCATCGATCCCCTTAGGGCCCCCCCCCCCCCTAGGCCCTAATCCTAGAATCAATAGCGGAGGTGTCAATACAACACCATGCACTGCTGCTGACGATTATGGATTGGGTATACCTGATACACACACTGTCAAATCAATGTGTTAAAGTATTTTTAGAAGTCAGTTCTACTGAATAATAATAACTGTGTGAATCACACACACATCCATAACGTTAGCATGTTGGATAGACTAGTGTTGTTTTAACCACGGATCACAAGCATCCATAACTAGGGTTGGGCACCAAGAACCGGTTCTAATAGGAACCGGTTCCTAACTTCCGGTTCTGGAACCGGAAGTAACATATTTGAATTTCGATTCTTAATTTCGATTCTTAAAAATAAAAAAAAACTTAAAAATTAAAAAAAAAAATCTTTGTTAATTAATACCCTAGTTACAGTACAGCAACCAAATTAAATTGTATCAAGTCAACTGACAATGTGAATAGGTATGAAGAAAATAAAAGATTTTTCAAAAGAATAAATAAAAAATCTCCTGCGAAATAAGCAGTGACCTGTTTCGACCTGCACCTCAAAGAATCGGAATCGAGAATCGTTTAGAACAGGAATCGAAATGGAGAATCGGAATCGGAAACCGGAATCGTTCAAATCCAACAATCATAACGTTATCCGGTTGAACAGGTTGTTGTGTTCTCCAGTGAGTGGTAACAGGGTTGATACAGGACGTTGTGTTCTCCAGTGAGTGGTAACAGGGTTGATACAGGTTGTTGTATTCTCCAGTGAGTGGTAACAGGGTTGAGACAGGACGTTGTGTTCTCCAGTGAGTGGTAACAGGGTTGATACAGGACGTTGTGTTCTCCAGTGAGTGGTAACAGGGTTGATACAGGACGTTGTGTTCTCCAGTGAGTGGTAACAGGGTTGATACAGGACGTTGTGTTCTCCAGTGAGTGGTAACAGGGTTGATACAGGACGTTGTGTTCTCCAGTGAGTGGTAACAGGGTTGAACAGGTCATTGTGTTCTCCAGTGAACATGGTAACAGGGTTGATACAGGTTGTTGTGTTCTCCAGTGAGTGGTAACAGGGTTGGACAGACAGGACGTTGTGTTCTCCAGTGAGTGGTAACAGGGTTGATACAGGACGTTGTGTTCTCCAGTGAGTGGTAACAGGGTTGATACAGGGCGTTGTGTTCTCCAGTGAGTGGTAACAGGGTTGATACAGGTTGTTGTGTTTGAAGAGACAGGTCGTTGTGTTCTCCAGTGAGTGGTAACAGGGTTGATACAGGTCGTTGTGTTCTCCAGTGAGTGGTAACAGGGTTGATACAGGTTGTTGTGTTCTCCAGTGAGTGGTAACAGGGTTGGACAGACAGGTGGTTGTGTTCTCCAGTGAGTGGTAACAGGGTTGATACAGGTCGTTGTGTTCTCCAGTGAGTGGTAACAGGGTTGATACAGGTCGTTGTGGTAACAGGGTTGGACAGACAGGTTGTTGGTTGTTTGTTTGTTGTCAGTGAGTGGCAGCAGCCTCGTGTCAAAATCACATGGAAGATGTTCCCTATATTGCAGATTGGTAAGATCTCACCTTACCTTATCTTATCGTATCTTATTGTATCTTATCTTATCTTACCCTACCCTACCTTACCCTTGTTTACCTTATCTTACCTTACCTTATTTGACCTTACCTTACCTTTCTTTACATTACTTTACCTTACTTTACCTTACCTTATTTCCATACGCTGCCTTTAATGTGAGTGACAATACATAAAAGATGAAAACCCACGGTGGGTTTAATTTTACATTTAATTTGAACAGTAATTACATTTTGTTCACTGCTCAATCTTAAACAATTTATATTTTAAACAATCTAATACACAAAAGTAGCTATTATTCGCTAATAAATTCAATAGTATTCCAAATGGTCATAACTGTAGTCATAATGGTCAGAGGGCCATCCTCACATGGACTGGATGTCCTCAGTCATCCACAGTACGACCCGGCTGATTTGAGGATTATGACGATAGCAGAAGCCGTGGACTGTGTTCTGTGGACTGGCTCTGATACCAAGACAGTGGCAGTGCTTATAAGCAGGGAAGATAGGAGACATCTCTCACACATCACACATCATCTGTGTGAGAAGCAAATCAATTATTCAAATGCATCCTTCTCCCCAGACTAGGGACCTAAAGGGAGCCAAGCATAGAGACAATCTAGGTAGGAAAGCTGCTCCGTATCGAATATTTTGTATAGTCTGTCCCTTATGTGGTGTTCGGGCACTGTGCAAGGAAACTATAAAAGAAGGAAGGGATTGGGCAGCCGGGTAGCGCAGCAGACTAAGTGTCTGTCTACCACCGCAGAGACAGTGGGATCGAATCCAGCTGCGGTGCCTCCGGCTTGGTCGGCCGTCCATACTAACACAATTGGCGGTGTTAGCGGGTGGGAAAGCCGGTGGGGTGGGTCCTGGTCGTTGTAAACAGCGACTCCTACAGTTCGGTCGGGGCACCTGCACAGCGAGGGAAGGATCTGGAGGGAGGTAGTGTGATCCTTCCACACGTTACACTCCCCCAGTGAGAGTCCGCGCTGCCAGGTGAAAAGAAGCGGTGGGCTGGGTACACATGTGTCGGAGGAAGCATGTGATAGTCTCCGCCCTCCCGGACCGACGGTAGGCGGGTAGAGTGCGCAACGACCAGGAAGGGGATTGGGAATTGGCATAACGGCTAACATTAAAAAAAAAAAAAAAAATAAAAGGGAAGGGTCCTTACGTCACTGTGTAGCGCGTGAACGCACATTGGTGTGGAAACCTTCAGTTTGGCCGACATTGGACCTCATGATCGAAATTGTACGTAACTATCTTCGTAACTATCATCGTAAGTTGTTTGTACGAGCAAATGTACGAAAGCCTGAATGCATGAAAAGGTGTTGTAAATGGCCAAAATGTTAACAGCTGCGATCCGCTCGATGAAGACTGTCACTCATTCATAAACTGAAAGTGCATTCTTGTACACCTGAATTTGCATACAGGAACGCCCCGCCAGCTCCTTATAAGGCGTGCAACACTGGGTCGTGTGCCGAAAATATTCAACAGGTAGCGCAAAAGCAATTTGCGACTGATCAAAATGAGATAAGATTAAATGTATTGTCATTATACTGCACAAGTACAATACGACGAAAATACGTTTGGCATCTAACCAGAGTACAAATGTAACGGCAAAGTGCAATAGTAACATACAATGATTAAACTGTGTATACAATATATAAATACTACTGAGTAGTAATAGTGCTCGTCAGATGCATGTACAGAGGTGTAGTATTAATATGTACAGTGATACAGGTATAAAGACCCTATAATAGTAAGTCATACTGTAGAACATGACATCTTAGCGTGACATCTTATTTAGTTGTGTCAATACGGGTACAAGGCCACCCAGAAGAAGCACCATGGGACGAGTTAACCCTTTCACTGCCACACGACAGAAGGTTAACCCTTTACTATCACACAACCGACGGCGATGCTCCATCATTAGCATCATTAGCTCCCACTCCCAATGATGTTGTGGATCCGCCAGACCTGTGAACATTAGGTGAGTAACGAAAGTGCGAACACCACACAAGGGTTAAGACACGCCTTTGTCTCCTCAAGGCTTGACTACTGCAACACACTGCTCATCGGGGTCCCTATAGCATCCAGAAGGTCCAGTACATCCAGAAACACAAGTCGACCGGGCCTTCTGCTCAGCTGCTCCTCGGCTGTGGAATGCCCTCCCCGACCATCTGAGAGCACCACAGTCCGTTGAGGCTTTCAAAAGGGGACTAAAAACATTTATTTTTAACAAGGCATTTGCCTAAATGGACCAACTGATGCCTTGTGTGTTTTTTATTTTGATCTGAATGTTTTCTATCATATCATTGGTTGTTTTATTCATTTGAATTGTTTTATAAAAAAAAAATTATCTTCATCTCCTTTCATGTAGCACTTTGAGATTGTCGCAAATATAAAGTGCGTTTCCAAATGGAATTTATTATTTATTTGTTTGTTTTACTTTTATTTGTATATGTATGTGGGGATGAGTAGGGATGGATATTGGATGTATACTATGGATGGATGGATAGGTTTACCAGTCCAGGATCAGTAACATCTATACTGGTACTCACCCTTTTGTCTGTGTGTTTTTGTTTTTGTTTTTGTATGGGTGCTGGTTAATTTTTTTTTAAAAGTGTCAAGATTTACAATATACAATATGTACATTTGTGTGTGTATTTACGTATGTACAGGTATGTATGCATACATGTATGTGTGACTATGTATATGTGTGTGTACTCTAAATGTAGAGTGATTTATTGACACAATAAAGTATAAAAAATAAAAATAATAATGGAATTTATTATTATTATTATTATTATTATTATTATTATTATTATTATTATTATTATTATTATTATTATTATTATTATTATTATTATTATTATTATTATTATTATTATAATATTATTATTATTATTATTATTATTATTATTATTATTATTATTATTATTATTATTATTATTATTATTATTATTATTATTATTATTATTATTATTATTATTATTATTATTATTATTATTATTATTATTTTATTATTATTATTATTATTATTATTATTATTATTATTATTATTATTATTATTATTATTATTATTATTATTATTATTATTATTATTATTATTATTATTATTATTATTATTATTATTATTATTATTTTATTATTATTATTATTATTATTATTATTATTATTATTAAGACGGAGGAGAGTGACTTGAAGGATAAGAAGGGAGGTACGTTACATTGAGTGAGTCTGAGCTGAGCCAGCAGGAAGCCACATGTGTGAACCTTCAGCTGGACGAGCCACGTCTGTGTGGAGCCACAGTGCTATCAAATAATCTATTGTTGTCGCGGACGGTTTGTGGGGTTAATCTGTGGCTGACCGACTGCTCCTCTCACATTTTAAGCCCCAGATCAAGCATAGCAGTCGACACGAACATATTAGACTATATCTATTAACAGTCAGTTGGCAGCAGGGGTGTAAAGTACTTGAGTAATTGTACTTTGTTACAATACTTAAGTACTGTTTTTGGGGATTTAAAATGCAGACCTACAAAGTACACAAAGTACAAATCTCGCAGGTCCAACTATTTTAATTAGTATATTTGTTTCTCTGCCGAACTAACGTTAACGTTATTATTAATCCTGCGGCCGCGCTTTATTTAAAAACAGCCAATCAAATCCCCATCAATGTCAAATGAACCCGCCCTTACCCATGCTGATTGGTCCTTGTGCGAGACTAGAAAGCGGGGATCTTTGATTAAACACCTGCTATCAGAAGAATAGACAGTCAAGAAAAAAAGTTTTTACTTTTACTTTTTAGTACTTAAGTACATTTAAAAGTAGAAACTTTTTTTAACTTTTACTCAAGTGTGTTTTTAACACTTTCAGGGCCACGCCTGGTTTTCCGTTTTACCGCTTGAATGCCACCATCGGCGCCAATGTTAACGTTAATATCGCCTAATCTATGTTTTAAATTATGGCTATGTGTCTAATCTGCCCATCGCATTATCAAAGACTATTTTCCAGTCAGTGCTGTGAAGGCAGATTGTTTTTTTATCGCGTCGTTGCCGTTTCAGAGCAGTTAGAAAAGCCCCCGTTTTGATATAAAAAACAGCTCATTCTGGAGCATTCTATGAAAATCGTCTTTTAGTGGAATATTCCACAACATTGATATTCGTCAGCCTTTTTATGAATCGTTTTCAAATAAACGCTAGATGATCAATATTATATGTGCACGCACGCACATTACGGCCACGCACTGATAATCGCTCCGTTGATTTCCTCACGGACTTTTACAGTGAAACCGAAAGAAGACATTTCACAAAACAGCTTATAACTTCATCAAACTTACTCTGATTATCCTACCACTGATAACATAGAGTCCTTACCTGACATCAGATGGTATCCAACTGGTATATTCCAATTCCTGATCACCATTCAAAAAAATCGATACGTGTATGGATCCAACGCGATACAGTAGAACTCCATGATCCGCGGGGATCTGAGGCTCCAGAATGAACTCTAGTAACCCCGGCTGGATCAGTGAACTGGAAAATGTGGAGTACCGGATTTTTTTCCCCATTCATTTTCATTGAGTCCATTCCAAAATCACTTATGTCATCTGGGAGACGACAGGGGCGCTTTTTTCCACAGTGATCGCCGGCGCCCCTCGGCTAGGTAGGCTCGGGTGATGCAATAATTTTTCAGATCGCAAAAAAAAAAAAATAATAATAATTCGAGAAATCTCGTGAGTGGCATGCAACCACCTATAAAAAAAAACGAGAAATCTCGTGAGTGGCACTGAAAGTGTTAACCAGATACTCAGACTTTTACTTTAGTAAGATTTTTCAGACAGTACCATACTTTCACTTAAGTATAATTTCTGGGTAATTTTTACACCCCTGCAGGTTGGCACTTGATTTGAACATCAACCAAAGAACACAATGGCAGTAAAAGCATTTACCCTATACGTACAGTATAATATGATGGAGGGTTTTAGTGTGATCATAGTAAAATCAATGATAATATTTATTTATTTACAGGATGGATCAATACCAAAAATAAATACAAAGATAAATAAAACAAAGTATCGCCACAGTATTTTGAGGTAAGTAGTACACTACACTACACTACACTACACTGCTACTAGACTACACTACACTACACTACGACTACACTACACTACACTACACTACACTACACTACACTGCTATCAGACTACACTACACTACACTACACTACACTACACTACACTACACTACACTACACTACACTAACACTACACTGCTACTAGACTACACTACACTACACTACACTACACTGCTACTAGACTACACTACACTACACTACACTACACTACCTACACTACACTACACTACACTACACTACACTAC
>NW_028174459.1:0-35386 GCF_963971535.1 Notolepis coatsorum | reverse complement strand
AGATAGAGAGAGAGACAGACAGACAGACAGACAGAGAGAGAGAGAGAGAGAGAGACAGAGAGAGAGAGAGAGAGAGAGAGGGTGAGTGAGTGAGTGAGTTAGATAGAGAGAGAGAGATAGAGAGAGAGAGAGAGAGAGAGAGAGAGAGAGAGAGACCCTAACCCCTGCAGCGCTGAGGACCGTGGGAAAAACAGGAAAGCTACAGAAAGAAAGAGTAAAGAGTAACTCGGAAGCGACTGAACAGAAGCAAAGAGAACAATGATGAGAACAAAAGAGCGGAGGAGACAAAGACAGCAGGTAGGATTCCACATGAAGCCCCTCCCCCTGAACCCCACCCCTCCTGCCCTCAGCAACAACACCAGCCTCCTCCCCATCCAGCCACCCCCCCCACACCTCCACTGTACACCCCCCCCTCCACACCTCCACTGTACACACCCCCCCCCCCACACCTCCACTGTACACCCCCCCCCCCTCCACACCTCCACTGTACACCCCCTCCCCCCTCCACACCTCCACAGTACACCCCCCCCCCCTCCACACCTCCACAGTACACCCCCCCCCCCCCCTCCACACCTCCACTGTACACCCCCCCCCCTCCACACCTCCACAGTACACCCCCCCCCCCCCCTCCACACCTCCACAGTACACCCCCCCCTCCACACCTCCACTGTACACCCCCCCCCCCTCCACACCTCCACAGTACACCCCCCCCCCCTCCACACCTCCACAGTACACCCCCCCTCCTCCACACCTCCACAGTACACCCCCCCCCTCCACAGTACACCCCCCCCCCTCCACACCTCCACAGTACACCCCCCCCCCTCCACAGTACACCCCCCCCCACACCTCCACAGTACACCCCCCCCCCTCCACACCTCCACAGTACACCCCCCCCCCCTCCACACCTCCACAGTACACCCCCCCCCCTCCACACCTCCACAGTACACCCCCCCCCCCTCCACACCTCCACAGTACACCCCCCCCCCCTCCACACCTCCACAGTACACCCCCCCCCTCCACAGTACACCCCCCCCCCCTCCACACCTCCACAGTACACCCCCCCCCCTCCACAGTACACCCCCCCCCTCCACACCTCCACAGTACACCCCCCCCCCTCCACACCTCCACAGTACACCCCCCCCCCTCCACACCTCCACAGTACACCCCCCCTCCTCCACACCTCCACAGTACACCCCCCCCCCCTCCACACCTCCACAGTACACCCCCCCCCCTCCACACCTCCACAGTACACCCCCCCCCCTCCACACCTCCACAGTACACCCCCCCCCCCTCCACACCTCCACAGTACACCCCCCCCCCCCTCCACACCTCCACAGTACACCCCCCCTCCACAGTACACCCCCCCCCTCCACACCTCACAGTACACCCCCCCCCCTCCACACCTCCACAGTACACCCCCCCCCCTCCACACCTCCACAGTACACCCCCCCCCCCCCCCTCCACACCTCCAAAGTACACCCCCCCCCCCCTCCACACCTCCACAGTACACCCCCCCTCCACAGTACACCCCCCCCCCTCCACACCTCCACAGTACACCCCCCCCCCCCCCTCCACACCTCCACAGTACACCCCCCCCCCCCCTCCACACCTCCACAGTACACCCCCCTCCACAGTACACCCCCCCCCCCTCCACACCTCCACAGTACACCCCCCCCCCTCCACACCTCCACAGTACACCCCCCCCCCCCCTCCACACCTCCACAGTACACCCCCCCCCCCCCCCTCCACAGTACACCACCCCCCCCCCCCCTCCACACCTCCACAGTACACCCCCCCCCCCTCCACACCTCCACAGTACACCCCCCCTCCACACCTCCACAGTACACCCCCCCCCCTCCACACCTCCACAGTACACCCCCCCTCCACACCTCCACAGTACACCCCCCCCCCCTCCACACCTCCACAGTACACCCCCCCTCCACACCTCCACAGTACACCCCCCCCCCCCCCCTCCACACCCTCCACAGTACACCCCCCCCCCTCCACACCTCCACAGTACACCCCCCCCCCCTCCACACCTCCACAGTACACCCCCCCCCCTCCACACCTCCACAGTACACCCCCCCCCCCTCCACACCTCCACAGTACACACCCCCCTCCACACCTCCACAGTACACCCCCCCTCCACAGTACACCCCCCCCCCTCCACAGTACACCCCCCCCTCCACACCTCCACAGTACACCCCCCCCCCCCCCCCCCCCCTCCACACACACGCAAATTAAATATACAACCTCATCGCTCCGCCTCCCAGTCTATATAAATCCCTGAGCCCAGAGAGGAGTGGTTTGGCAAAAAATAGTTCAGAGTATATTTGCTTAGAAAAAGTAATTGTCGAATTCAATTATTTTTTATTTCTCCACGTGGTAAATATACAGGTCACAACATGTTTACAGGAACGTTTTGGAGTTGTATTTGGAGTGTATTTCATGACTGTAGGGCACTGTAGGGAACGTCAGGGTACAAGTCTGACCCACTTCCAGTGATGAAGCTAAGCTACGCTAACGGAGCGGCTGTTCCCTAAGCCTAATGCACGCACAGAGAAGAAAATGGTATGTATCTTCATGTCTAACTCCAGGGAAGATGGCAAATGAAATAAGCTAAAGTTAAGTGAAAAAGCAAGTTATTGCACTATTAATCCCAATGAGGACATTCATCTTTGTTTGATCAAGAGTAACCTTTTATATTATATATTAGGGATGCACCGAAATTTCGGTGACCGAAAGTTTTCGGCCGAAAATGGCCTTTCGGCTTTTGGCCGAAAGAGTTTTTTCACCGAAAATATATCACCGAAACAGAAGCAACCTGTAACCTAACGCGTGTTGTTGTGATGATGTCATCAAAACGCGGATTCAGTGATTACATGCGCGCTGTGAGCTCTTCAGTCCTGCGTGATACTCCTCTTGGGACTCGGGAGCAATGCATCTCCTCGGGAGTCGCGCTGTTTCTATGTAAACTCTGCGCGCAACGAGTCCAATAAATGCGTCTTTAACATACTTTATCCTTATTTACTATATGCCCGTCGCGGTTAATCACTGAGTGATCTAATATGCATATTATTCAGAGCAAGAGGGGGAGGGATTGTGTTTCTCACATTGACGCTGTCTGTCGCGCGTCTACTGTGCCAAAGTCATCTGGGGACTAGAAAGGTGCGCTCAGTAGAGCACAGATGTCCGCCTCTCTCTCTCTCTCTCTCTCTCTCTCGATTGATTGAAAACTTTATTAACAGATTGCAGAATGGGTACAATACAGTACAGCTCAATACACACAATTGTTAAGGGGATGCAGACCAGAGAAAGACTTTTGTCTTGTTTACATCAGGGTCCCCCATTTTCAATTCATCAGGACATATATGACATACATGACATACAAATAGACAGTACTGCTACATCTATACATTTATGACATACCAGATTTGCAAATACAGTACTGTTTGTGATACAAAAAGACCCATAATAGTGATTATTTATTATTTAAGTTAAGTTTTGCCATAATCATATATTTTTCCATAATCAGGTAGCTGAACAACATTGGTAAAAAAAAAGTTCTATTCTATGAATCATTTTCGGCCTTTCGGCATTCGGTTTTCGGCCAACTGTTTCCTATTTTCGGTATCGGTTTCGGCCAAGAATTTCCCATTCGGTGCATCCCTATTATTATATATCCCTTTTTTTTTTTTTTAAGTGAAGATTGGTGAAAGTTAGGTTTGCACTTCAATCCCAATAGGGACATTCATCTTGGTTTGATACATTTTTTTTGTCAAATAAAAACAAAGGTTATTTGAATGATTTCCTTGGCGTTTCTAGTTTTCAAGAGAAAAAATCGATAAAAATCGTAAATCGGATTTTTTTTTTAATAATCTGGGATTTTATTTTTAGGCCATATATCGCCCAGCCCTAAGCGCATGGAATGCAACCCATTTCATGGTATTCACATTCACAGTTTGGTGTGAACGGTCCTCTGCCTGAGTCGTTCACACCAAACCTGAGGGGGGGGGGGGCAGGGAGCTCTGTGTCTGTTCCATCCTATCCATCCACTACACTACAGTAAAATACTTGTGCACAAAAGTCATTCCATGCAGCACTGCAGAATGTGAAAGGGGATTCAGCGCCATGAATCAAATGATCACCAATAATTTTCAAGTAAACACAAGTTGTCTGATTATTTTAAGTTTGCTTTTGTGTGTGTAAAACAATTTCTTTAATTGAATTAACTTAAACTAGAAAAGTAAATACAAACTAAATTAACAATGTAACTACAATTACATTTAAAACATAGTTTGTTTTTCCACCATATCTGTTGACAATATATTTTCTTTATATATTGAAGAATAGGCTGCTAGACCAGCAGAACATTGGTAAAACCAAGGAGCTGATCGTGGATTATAGGAGGAGACAGCAGGAGACACACACACCACTGAGGATAAACAGGGCTACCGTGGACAGGATGAGCAGCTTCAAGTACCTGGGGGTCCACATCTCAGAGGATCTGACATGGACAACACACATAGACTCAGTCGTAAAGAAGGCGAAGCAGCGCCTCTACCACTTGAGACAGTTAAGGAAGTTCAGAGTATCGGGAAAGATACTCCAGTCCTTCTACTCCGGAGCTGTAGAGAGCATCTTGACTGGAAACATCACTGCCTGGTATGGAAACAGCACGGCACAGGACAAGAAGGCCCTACAGAGAGTGGTGCGCTCAGCCGAGCGTACCACGGGTATTGCACTACCAACCCTGCAGGTTCTATACAACAAGAGGTGCAAATCCAGAGCCTGCAGGATAATGAAAGACCCTCACCACCCCAATAACAGCCTGTTCCAGCTGCTGCGGTCAGGCAAACGCCTGCGAACACCAGCAACTAGGACAGAGATACTTCGGCTCAGCTTCTTCCCCCAGGCCATCAGAGCCTTGAACACTGAACTCTCAAGCACACATGAGCACACACACAACACACACACTGACTGTATACGCTCACACACTAACAGTTTCTTTAGCATGAACACACACACACACACACTGTATACGCTCACACCAGGGACGTGCACAGGACTTTAGAGGGGCAGGTGAGAAGGGCACTACACTTGTGTGTATATTTATTAACCGAGCGAGCGATTTTTAAGGGCGCGCGATTTTTAAGGGCCCTTTTCGGGCGGGGGCCACCTTTTTATGCTTCTTGGGGGGTTTTGGTGATCAAATATTGAATATTGAACTATAATAATCAGTGCAGGAGCTCACTTATCCTTGAAAGACACTTTTATCACTGACTTAAAAGGCCCATACATCTCCATAAATGTTCAGGGGGGAGGGAATAAGTGCTTACCCTACAGACCCCAAGAAGTGCTGTATATTCTGTATTGTTTAATATAAATGCATTTTTTATTCCAATCCCGATTTGTATTTGAGATTCCCAAATCCCATCGGACTTGACTTATTCGTGTCCCTCAGTGAGTATAATACCAGCATTCAACTGTATGCGCCACAGCGGTTTCTATCATCATCATCATCATCATCATCATCATCATCATCATCATCATCATCATCATCATCACCACCCACGCTATGCATAAAATATATAGGTCCGCGGAGAGGCACGCTGAGGAGGCCGTGCAAACTGCAATGGAATATGGGGCATCTCTCTCTCTTTACCTAATATTTTGATTCTATCCTGACATTTTTCAGTTGGAAGGGCAGTCTATATGCGTAACGGTAAATTAAAAAAATTCATAGGGCACTTTTTTGATGAGGCTCAAAAAGGCAGGTGCTCAAGCACCCCTTGGCCTCTATGTGTGTACGTGCCTGGCTCACACACACACACACACACACTAGTAGTCACTTTAGCATGAACACACACACACACACACACACACACACACACACTGCACACGCTCACACACACACACACACGCTCACACACACACACACACACACACGCTCACACACACACACACACACACACACACACGCTCACACACACACACACACACACACACACACACACACACACACACGCTCACACACACACACACACACACACACACACGCTGCACACACACAACAACACTCAACCGCTAAAAGTCACTTAAACAAAATGTCACGTTAAAAAATAGATTCTTTAGAACACTTTAAAAGAAGGAGGTACTGTTTAGATACAGTAAGAGTTAACATTGTAAATTGTATATTGCATAGTTTCTCAGGAACCTAGCATGTCTTTTTTTTTACCATGCATAATGTCTTGTGTCTTATATATTTTATTTTTTTCTATGCCTATTTTATTATTGTATTTTGCACAATCAACGCGGGCATGACCCCCCGCATGTCACTGTGTGCCCTGCAGCCCTGGCATGGATCATGGATGTGACAGATACAGTATTACCTATTGATCCTGGACTGACTCTCAGCTGCAGAGAAGTTCAACCAGGAGACCAACCCGCTGCGTGACGTCACGCGCTGCACGTCTTCAACATAACGGAGCGCTGCCACTCAAGTCCTGCTGTCAAATGACCGCGCACCGTGCGCGACCCCGTGCGTGTGTGTGTGTGCGTGCGTGCGTGTGTGTGTGTTCCCGTCCCCGTCTCTATAACGAGGCTATGATAACCCGCGTCGAGCGCAAAGCACGGAACGTGTAGACAGACACACTTACCGAGTAGATTTATCTCTCCACGGGATCGGGATCAGTCTCCACGGGAGCCGTCATGTGTCCTGTATCTCTCCACGGGAGCCGTCATGTCTCCTCTCCGCCATCTTCAGCAGCGCTGCTGTGTTTGTTTAAATGGGAAGCGCCGAGTCCCGACGCGCCGGCAGCCCAGCAGCTCGCGGTGGAGCGACAGCCAGCCGCCGGGGCTGCTGGGTAGTGTAGTGCGGTGTGTGCGGAGCGCCTGTCTCTGCTGCCGCGGACCTCCCGGATATGGACTACAAGCCGGTCTATGGTGCATGTACTATTGAAATAACCAACTTTCAACCGTTTTGGTTTGTTAAAAACGTCAGAGATGTAGTTATCATACTGCATAATGGACTTACATGTGATAAAAAAAAAAAATTATAATAAAAAAAAAAAAACAAGCAGGAATCATAACCCTTTCTCTGCCACGCTTATGTACATCCTTATCCATTCACATATTCATACTAAAATACGGTCTAAAGTATAAATATGTTTTTATCGTTTTCTGCAGCATTCTGCAGAACGTGATTTATAGCCCTAAATACCTATATTAGATCATCAAATGTAGTTTGATACTGATTGATGTCATAATAAAACTTTCAATTGCACAAGGTCCTAAACGTCTTGCCTCATCATCTGCTGGGGGGGCGTTGGGTGATGAGCGTGGAGCAAAAAGATGGCTATTATGGGATGTTGATATATGCGATCCATTTCCGGGTTGTATAATAGTATATAAGTCCAAATCGATTCAAATTGAGTCCAAATTGTTTATCGAGTTATTGGCAACGGATCGCTATCCATTGTGTCGAGCTCGAGTCCCGCAAGCGATAGCGAGTGGCCGGACCGAATATGGATGAGCACCACATCCTGCTGCTCATTTCCTGTTTGGGCGATCCGCCGATCGGCCACCAGATGGCGCTCTTGAACCGTTGGAGAGTTGAGAGGAGATCAACAGGGGATCTCAAGACTCCTTGGGTAAAATATGATTGCCATCACAGATTTTTGAAATATTGATCTCAAAGACGCCTTACGGCGTCATTGGCAGATTACGCATGGCGGAGAATGACGTGGAAACTCGTCCTTGGCGAATAAAGGGTTAATTAATTAATTAATAACGTTTGTAATAAACCAAACCGTTTGTAAATCCGTCAAGATTTCAGCGAGTTAAGAGTATTTTTGTTTGTGCAGATCACTCACCTTAACACATTCATGGCCAGGGTTCGCTGTTTACCTTCTGGGTAGAACAACAGCGCTTTGTTCAATGGGGAGAAAGCCACACTTGCGAGTGCTAAAACTATATGAAATATTATAGCTATGGATCTAATACACCCGTCGATTGTCAGTGAGTTGCTTCCGGTCAACATGCACAAAACAGATTGTTTTTTCATCCGTACATTTCCGTTTTATACCGTGGTGAATATGAGTATATGTAGCAGGGTGGATTATCCCTGCTTTATGGGAGTGGTTGTACACGGCCACCTGGTAGCGAGAACGCAGCAGAGCTGAGTCCAGCTGGGTCCCCGACTGTAGGCCAGGAATGTTGAAGTGGAGGTCGAGCAGCAGGAGTGGATGGGGCCTAGGATTCACTGACCTAGGGATGGTACTCTTGCCCTCCAGGGCGATCAGCAGTAGCTCCCCACACACCCACACTTCCCCCAATACTTCCTGAGCCCTCCCACACCCGATGGCAGTAAGGGGTAAAGGAGTTCAATGGGAATTTTATAAAGAACCACACATTGTTATTACACTCAAAAGAAATTAACAGTGGGCCCACATTAGCAAATAAAAGTCCTATCTACAGCCGGCTTTTCCCAAAAACAATAAATAGTCGGGGCGCCCCTAGACGCTGCTGCCAGCGTTAGTTCAAAGCACTGTTTATCTTCGCCCTTAGAGAGCCTGCGCCACACAGTGGAAATGTCTACCGATAAAGTTTCAGCACTCGGAGCACCGCTGTACTTATCCAAGATGGCGGGCCTGCTCTCACCACCACTCGTCCGGGTGGTATGATGGCCGCCGGGAGATCCCGCGATAACAGGCAGCGGGGCAGGGTAGACGCTGGGCAGGTGACTGCTGGGGTAACAGCTGGGATGGGCTGGAGGAGCGTGCAGTGTAGTGACGTCCGCTGCTGGGCTGAAGGGGTGGGCCGACACGCGGGCTAAACTGTGGTGCTAGCCTAAACAAAGCTAAGCTGTGGGTCGTGGTGAACCCCCTGTCATAACGCCTATACAAAGCTAACGCAAGGTGGACAATATCTACCACCTGGTCTTCAGCAGTCGCTCGCCTGCTGGTTCATTCACAATGTCTCTTCCGCATTAACCAAATGCTAAGCTACGGCATATACTTCTAGGATAACCCGCTTTGTAACTGAGTTTATCTCTCGCATGCTGAATCTCCGGAGCTCCCGTTCCGTGCGTCCTCCTCCCTCTGTCGAAACCGCTGAAGAGGAAGCCCCTTCCTCGGCACAGCGCTCTGCAGGAGCGGACCTTCCTACAGGCGATATAGGCGGTCGCCTAGCCAAAAAAAAAAAAAAAAATTTTTTTTTTTTTTTGCAGTTTTGGCGCCCACCTCTATATCTGCAACCATTATTTTTACATTAAAAAAATTCTAACATAAGGGAAAATGAGCCAAAAATCTAAAACGGTCGGTCGGTCTGAGCCTCAGCTTTAGGTGTTCACAGTCAGAACATGCTAGAGCGCTGTGCATTGATGGGTATCGGTCAAGTGTTTATAGAATTGAACATTGAAGAAAGAAAGACTAACGTTAGAGAACTATGAAGAAAAAAGCAAATGGTGAATCTCGCCTAGGGCGCCAAATGGGCTAGGTCCGCCCCTGGCGCTCTGAACCCATTCTTCTTCACCTGTGCCTCCCTGCCCAATGTGACCACCAGCGCCCCTGGCGGCACCTGTATCCTGTCTCACTATGAAGCGTCAATGTTAGGATAGGGAGCAGCAAGTTAAGTGTCAATGTTGGGGTAGGGATGATCAAGAGCGGTCAGCTGGTTACACAACGTCCTCGTGAACACAGGGAATGCAAAAGATTAGCGTTAGACACCTTGAATAATAGTCATACATTTTCGGGTGTCTACATATAGTTTGGGTGATTCTTACTAATCCCAGGAAAAGTCACGATAATAGTCCTTTAGTGAAATCCAGTTATCACGTTGTAATTTTTCGCCTGTTTATCTAATCATCCTGAAATCAACGCTAGATTATCGTTATGATGTCTCCTCATGCAAGAATGAAATGTGGTTTAGACCGGCGCCCCCCACCGCCACCAACGGCACACACACACAGACAGCTTCAATTGCGGGAGAAACAAATATCAGATCAACGCAAGGTTTGATATATAGTGTTCTTACCTTGTCTCTGATGTAATGCAAAAAGAATAATCCAATTATCTGATCGCCATTTGAAGTACTGGTCGCGGGAGTCCGTGCCACGTTCTCCAGCATTGCATATGAAGGAGGGGGGGGGGGGGGGGTGGCAGCCTCGTTGTGATATCGTTGTAACCGGTTACCTCGCCCGAGTATTTAAACCCCGCCCACACGGCTCAGCTCGGCCCAGAAAAAAAATACATGGTTTCGAATGGAGTGCAATAGCGGCCACAATGCGTTAGGGGGCGGTATTGACCGTCTGCAATCGCAGACACACTCAGAACAGCATGCCCAAGGTGCCTCGATAAATTATGAATGGCAATAGCGAATAAAAGAAATAACGAGTTAAAAACGTATATATACGTGATTTGCCGGGAATGTGTTAAAGCAGTAGCCTCGTAGCAAGATGGCCGCCGGTGAACTACGGGGGAGACTCCGCCTTGCGCCATCTAGTGTTTATATATATATCTATGGATCATACAAGCAGGCTGCACGGTGCTACATGGTGCCCCCAGAGGGGTCATACAAGCAGGCTGCACGGTGCTACATGGTGCCCCCAGAGGGGTCATACAAGCAGGCTGCACGGTGCTACATGGTGCCCCCAGAGGGGTCATACAAGCAGGCTGCACGGTGCTACATGGTGCCCCCAGAGGGGTCATACAAGCAGGCTGCACGGTGCTACATGGTGCCCCCAGAGGGGTCATACAAGCAGGCTGCACGGTGCGTGCATTTAGCTTTGGGAATAGACGCTCCGTTAGCATAGCTTAGCTTCATCACTGGAAGTGAGGCAGATCCGTAGCCTTACAGTGCCTTACAGTGTATTGCAAGGTCTGACATTGACCAAACTTGATATGCATGACCTTGGTGGGCTCTAGGTCAACTCCTGAAAAGGGGGTCAATGTCAGACTTTGCAATCAAAAGTTAGGGGGCTAATAACCCTTGCCATAATTTCAGTGCGCCCCCTAACTTTTGATTGCAAGGTCTGACATTGACCCCCTTTTCAGGAGTTGACCTAGAGCCCACCAAGGTCATGCATATCAAATTTGGTCAATGTCAGACCTTACAATACACTGTAAGGCACTGTAAGGCTACGGATCTGCCTCACTTCCAGTGATGAAGCTAAGCTATGCTAACGGAGCGTCTATTCCCAAAGCTAAATGCACGCACAGAGACAAAAAAGGTATGTATCTTCTTGTCTAACTCCAGGGAAGATGTTAAATAAGCTAATTTCCCAAAATGTTGGAGTTCCCCTTTAAGCTTATGGAATGTAAGGGAAATCTGATCCTAGGTCTGTGACTAGTAGGCAGCAGGCTACGCTGTGGTGACGTCAGTTAGCAGCGCCAAATAGCAGTGTAGTTTCCCAGCGAACGAAAACAAACGTTGTTATTTTGCTACCTTTACGATTAATTGCGAATATTTTCATCTTGAGCTATAGATTGTGGATAAATACGCACAGAAAGGTACACCATGCCAACGTTAATGCTTTATTTATTTAAAACGAGACTATTTAGAAATGGTCAATGGGGAAATACATTGCATTCCACAGAGGGTGGAACAGGAAAAAAACAAAAATGACGTAACCACTACACCTCCCTATACAGGTCAAAGATAGTTTCCTCCCCAAAATACAGCGAACATGGCTTCTGTATTCGGTTAGCACAGACTCAGTCTTCTGTTTGATATTATAAAAAAATAAAATTATGAATAAATGCCTCATAGTTAAAAAAAGCTTGAATTTCTGACTTCTTTATTACATTTATTTTTTTATCTCTCCCGTCCTCCCCAATTTTTTAACTAACCAGCTACCACTGACACACAGTGGGGGATGTTTTAAAAATATAATTGTCTACTGTCTAACTGTATCCATGCATGTTTGACTGTGCCTGCAGGTGAGAACTCATCAAGAAGGTGTCTCAAGTGTACCTACACATTCTACAGATGGACAGCACAGTCTGCAGCACGTGAGCCCACAAAGGCAGCATTTATTGACCCAGAGACCTCAGACAGCCACAGCCGGTCCACGTCTGAGAGCCCAATAGCAGAGGCCACTGGAGGCCAGAGCAACCATGATCGTTCACCAGGTCAGAGCCGGTATCAAAGAGTCAATTATAGGCACAACTCCCAATATTATACGTGTACAAACACTGTGGGCTAGATCCACAAAGAATGGATTGCATGGTGCTAATTGCACCATTACTTACAATTCATCATGAATTGAAAATGGGGGACCCTGATGTAAACAAGACGAAAGTCTTTCTCTGGTCTGCATCCCCTTAACAATTGTGTGTATTTAGCCGTACTGTACTTCTCTGGATCATGTTTAAATGTGTTTGGGGGGGAAATGTCCAGGCTGCAAAGTGAAAGTGGTCTTAAAAGGTCTTAAATGTAACCTGTTGAAACTTGCAGGAACCCTGTCCGTCAACATCCACCTTCAGTGAGACCATAACACCAGCCCATCATGAAGATGACGTGTCACCCACCTCTACAAGCAGCAGTATCACCACCACCACTAAAGGCTTGACCTCACAAGACCCTGCACTGTGGCCAAGTAGGCCATACCCAACAATGTGGTATCAAGGGGACCAATACAAGTCAAAGATATTGTTTTCCCCCAAAATCGAGCGTCTGTATTCGGTGTACTCAGTCTTCTGTTTGATATTATAAAAAAAAATTATATGATGAATAAATGCCTTGTAGTTAAAGAAAGCTTGAATTTCGGACTTCTTTATTACTTTTAATCTCTCCCGTCCTCCCCAATTTTTTAACGCACCAGCCACCAATGACACACACATTGTGGGATGTTTTAAAAATAAAATGTTTGCTTCACCAAAAAATTTGGTCAGCAGCCGCCACTGCACATCACATATACCATTTACGATTTTCTGAGCCTGACCTTTGACCCGAATAGGATGGACTCAGTCTTCCCCACGTGGAGGGACAGCTTGTTGTAGCCTAGCCAGTCACTAACCTTCTCTAGTTCTGCACTCAATATCTGCTCAACCACTCATTTGTCTTTATGAGACACTAGTAAGACCTCTGTTTACTGTATTACATGGTCAACAATTGTGGTTATAATTTCATTTGAGACAGATGTTCTTCTGCCTCCTTGGCCACGACCCCGTCCATGACCCTGTCCTTCGTTGTGCAACCTCAGCTGCACCAACTTGCTCCATGTTGCTCCTTTCTTCAGGTTTATAAGCAGCTTTTTATGTAGTGGTGAAGATATTATCAATTGTATTGCAATGCTACTCACCTGGGCAAGGCTGTTGAAGGTAATGAGACATTAGTACAAACACCTGTTGGAATTGATTTCGTGATCTGCCTGTGTAGCAATAAGCAATTGAACATTGATGTAGTATTAGGTTGCTGTATTCTGAGACTGGAGCATATGATTTAGAGTTTTGCACTTTGTATTAACAGTTTTGCACGTGATATGTAAGCATAGCATTTAGTATCTTAGAGTATGCATTTTTAAAGTCAGTTTAGCAATTAGCATTTTGAGTTTTGCACATTGAAACTCAATGTGCGTCAAAGCAGTCGTAAAAAACTGTAACAAGAGCCCCAAACAATGGAAGTTAGTGTATTGTTTTTAATTGATTGTATGTTATGTGCAGTGCCTAACAGTGGTGTTGATAGTATGCCAATGAACATAACAGATCATTTTGTTTGGCCCCCCCTCTTCCACCCAACACTCTCCAACAGCCTAGGACAACTCTCCACCCACCTCAAACCCCACGTCAAGAGCCTGGGTGTAATCTTTGACCCAGAGCTCAAATTCGACCGGCAGGTAAATGCCGTAGTCAAGTCATGCTTCTTCCAACTCTGCAACATCAGTAAAATAAAAACAATCCTTTCACCCGTCAACCTGGAAACAGTAGTCAATGCATTCATCACATCACGCCTTGACTACTGCAATGCCCTCTACACCGGCATCAGTCAGGCAGCCATGTCCCGCCTCAAAATGGTCCAGCACTCTGCAGCTAGTTTCCTTACCGGCACCAGAAAGAGAGAGCACATCACACCACTCTTAGCCTCCCTACACTGGCTCCCAGTCCCACTTAGAATAGATTTCAAAATCCTCCTCCTCACCTTCAAGGCACTATCGGGTGCAGCACCCCTATACATCACCGAGCTCATCACCCCCTACGTAGCACCCAGGTCACTAAGATCCTCCAACCAGGCTCGGCTGGTCCCCCCCCCCCCCCCCCCCCCCCGCACCAGACTAAAAAAGAGAGACGATCGCTCCTTCAAGGCCGTAGCCCCCAAACTATGGAACCAGCTTCCCCTGGAGATTCGATCTGCCCCTACGCTGGAGACATTTAAGGCCCGTTTAAAAACCCACTTTTATTCCCTAGCCTTCGATTAATCCTGATTCTCGGACACCCTAACCCACACACTCCCATGCAATTTTATCCTGCCTGTGCTCCTCTGTCCCCGGTGTGCTATACTGTACTTTGTGCTCCCCTATCCGCTTGTCCTTTTGTACTGTCCTGTCCTGTTGTGCCTTTTTGTATTTGTGTATTTTATAGGACATTGATTTTATGCTTTGACTGTACTGTACAGCACTTTGGTTGGCTCTCGAGCTTTTAAATGTGCTCTATAAATAAATTACTTGACTTGACTATAACCTGTATACAGCCTGATGGGATCCAGCCTTTCTAAAGGGTCTAGAGACATGATTTTAACTGCTAAAATCATTATATTTGTTTGTTAACACACAAAAAAAAAGAAACCTGAAATCCCTCCCCCCCCATGGGGACCGGTCCCCATGGGGGGAGGGATTTCAGGTTTCTTTTTTTTTAAGAGTTGGGAAAATGTCAAGTGGTTTTTGTGTTAACAAAAAATTCAAATGATTTTAGCAGTTAAAATCATGTCTCTAGACCCTTTAGAAAAGCTGGATCCCATCAGGCTGTATACAGTCATTGGTCCCCCCGATGTAGCATAAACCCGTATAGGTGTGTGTGTGTGTGTGTGTGTGTGTGTGTGTGTGTGTGTGTGTGTGTGTGTGTGTGTGTGTGTGTGTGTGTGTGTGTGTGTGTGTGTGTGTGTGTGTGTGTGTGTGTGTGTGTGTGTGTGTGTGTGTGTGTGTGTGTGTGTGTGTGTGTGTGTGTGTGTGTGTGTGTGTGATATCTGTTCTCACCGTATCTCAAAGTAATGGCCGGATTGCCATGACATTTGCTGTGCACATTCATAACCCCAAGAGGAAGAAACCCATTGCTTTGTGTGACTCCATTACCTTTGCCCCAGAGCCACCATCATGACCTTTGCCCCAGCGCCACCATCATGACATTTGACCCATCAGGCCAGACATCTCAAATGAGTGCAATCTCCTGACTCATTTGTTATACAGCCACAAACTTTGCTGGGAACATTCTTGACACCAAGAGGAAGTAATCCATTGATTTTGGTGACCCCATGACCTTTCCTCTAGAACAGGTGACCTGTGACCTTTCCTCTAGAACAGGTGACCCCATGACCTTTCCTCTAGAACAGGTGACCCTCTGACCTTTCCTCTAGAACAGGTGACCCTGTGACCTTTCCTCTAGAACAGGTGACCCTGTGACCTTTCCTCTAGAACAGGTGACCCTGTGACCTTTCCTCTAGAACAGGTGACCCCATGACCTTTCCTCTAGAACAGGTGACCCTCTGACCTTTCCTCTAGAACAGGTGACCCCGTGACCTTTCCTCTAGAACAGGTGACCCTCTGACCTTTCCTCTAGAACAGGTGACCCTGTGACCTTTCCTCTAGAACAGGTGACCCTGTGACCTTTCCTCTAGAACAGGTGACCTGTGACCTTTCCTCTAGAACAGGTGACCCTGTGACCTTTCCTCTAGAACAGGTGACCATGTGACCTTTCCTCTAGAACAGGTGACCCCATGACCTTTCCTCTAGAACAGGTGACCCTGTGACCTTTCCTCTAGAACAGGTGACCCCGTGACCTTTCCTCTAGAACAGGTGACCCTCTGACCTTTCCTCTAGAACAGGTGACCCTGTGACCTTTCCTCTAGAACAGGTGACCCTGTGACCTTTCCTCTAGAACAGGTGACCCCATGACCTTTCCTCTAGAACAGGTGACCCTGTGACCTTTCCTCTAGAACAGGTGACCCCGTGACCTTTCCTCTAGAACAGGTGACCCTGTGACCTTTCCTCTAGAACAGGTGACCCCGTGACCTTTCCTCTAGAACAGGTGACCCTCTGACCTTTCCTCTAGAACAGGTGACCCCGTGACCTTTCCTCTAGAACAGGTGACCCTCTGACCTTTCCTCTAGAACAGGTGACCCTGTGACCTTTCCTCTAGAACAGGTGACCCTGTGACCTTTCCTCTAGAACATGTGACCCTGTGACCTTTCCTCTAGAACAGGTGACCCTGTGACCTTTCCTCTAGAACAGGTGACCCTGTGACCTTTCCTCTAGAACAGGTGACCCCGTGACCTTTCCTCTAGAACAGGTGACCCTCTGACCTTTCCTCTAGAACAGGTGACCTGTGACCTTTCCTCTAGAACAGGTGACCCTGTGACCTTTCCTCTAGAACAGGTGACCTGTGACCTTTCCTCTAGAACAGGTGACCCCATGACCTTTCCTCTAGAACAGGTGACCCTGTGACCTTTCCTCTAGAACAGGTGACCCTGTGACCTTTCCTCTAGAACAGGTGACCCCATGACCTTTCCTCTAGAACAGGTGACCCTCTGACCTTCCCTCTAGAACAGGTGACCCCGTGACCTTTCCTCTAGAACAGGTGACCCTCTGACCTTTCCTCTAGAACAGGTGACCATGTGACCTTTCCTCTAGAACAGGTGACCCTGTGACCTTTCCTCTAGAACAGGTGACCTGTGACCTTTCCTCTAGAACAGGTGACCCTGTGACCTTTCCTCTAGAACAGGTGACCCTGTGACCTTTCCTCTAGAACAGGTGACCCCATGACCTTTCCTCTAGAACAGGTGACCCCGTGACCTTTCCTCTAGAACAGGTGACCCCATGACCTTTCCTCTAGAACAGGTGACCCCGTGACCTTTCCTCTAGAACAGGTGACCCTGTGACCTTTCCTCTAGAACAGGTGACCCCGTGACCTTTCCTCTAGAACAGGTGACCCTCTGACCTTTCCTCTAGAACAGGTGACCCCGTGACCTTTCCTCTAGAACAGGTGACCCTGTGACCTTTTACTCTAGAACAGGTGACCCTGTGACCTTTCCTCTAGAACAGGTGACCCTGTGACCTTTCCTCTAGAACAGGTGACCATCTGACCTTTCCTCTAGAATAGGTGACCCCGTGACCTTTCCTCTAGAACAGGTGACCCCGTGACCTTTCCTCTAGAACAGGTGACCCCGTGACCTTTCCTCTAGAACAGGTGACCCTCTGACCTTTCCTCTAGAACAGGTGACCCTGTGACCTTTCCTCTAGAACAGGTGACCCTCTGACCTTTCCTCTAGAACAGGTGACCCCGTGACCTTTCCTCTAGAACAGGTGACCCTCTGACCTTTCCTCTAGAACAGGTGACCCCATGACCTTTCCTCTAGAACAGGTGACCCTCTGACCTTTCCTCTAGAACAGGTGACCCCGTGACCTTTCCTCTAGAACAGGTGACCCCGTGACCTTTCCTCTAGAACAGGTGACCCTCTGACCTTTCCTCTAGAACAGGTGACCCCATGACCTTTCCTCTAGAACAGGTGACCCTCTGACCTTTCCTCTAGAACAGGTGACCCCGTGACCTTTCCTCTAGAACAGGTGACCCCATGACCTTTCCTCTAGAACAGGTGACCCTGTGACCTTTCCTCTAGAACAGGTGACCCCGTGACCTTTCCTCTAGAACAGGTGACCCTGTGACCTTTCCTCTAGAACAGGTGACCCTGTGACCTTTCCTCTAGAACAGGTGACCCCATGACCTTTCCTCTAGAACAGGTGACCATCTGACCTTTCCTCTAGAACAGGTGACCCTGTGACCTTTCCTCTAGAACAGGTGACCCTCTGACCTTTCCTCTAGAACAGGTGACCCCGTGACCTTTCCTCTAGAACAGGTGACCATCTGACCTTTCCTCTAGAACAGGTGACCCTGTGACCTTTCCTCTAGAACAGGTGACCCTGTGACCTTTCCTCTAGAATAGGTGACCCTCTGACCTTTCCTCTAGAACAGGTGACCCCATGACCTTTCCTCTAGAACAGGTGACCCCATGACCTTTCCTCTAGAACAGGTGACCCTCTGACCTTTCCTCTAGAACAGGTGACCCTGTGACCTTTCCTCTAGAACAGGTGACCCTGTGACCTTTCCTCTAGAACAGGTGACCTGTGACCTTTCCTCTAGAACAGGTGACCCTGTGACCTTTCCTCTAGAACAGGTGACCCTGTGACCTTTCCTCTAGAACAGGTGACCCTGTGACCTTTCCTCTAGAACAGGTGACCCCATGACCTTTCCTCTAGAACAGGTGACCCTGTGACCTTTCCTCTAGAACAGGTGACCCTGTGACCTTTCCTCTAGAACAGGTGACCCTGTGACCTTTCCTCTAGAACAGGTGACCCCATGACCTTTCCTCTAGAACAGGTGACCCTGTGACCTTTCCTCTAGAACAGGTGACCCCATGACCTTTCCTCTAGAACAGGTGACCCTGTGACCTTACCTCTAGAACAGGTGACCCTGTGACCTTTCCTCTAGAACAGGTGACCATCTGACCTTTCCTCTAGAACAGGTGACCCTGTGACCTTTCCTCTAGAACAGGTGACCCCGTGACCTTTCCTCTAGAACAGGTGACCCTGTGACCTTTCCTCTAGAACAGGTGACCCCGTGACCTTTCCTCTAGAACAGGTGACCCTGTGACCTTTCCTCTAGAACAGGTGACCCTGTGACCTTTCCTCTAGAACAGGTGACCTGTGACCTTTCCTCTAGAACAGGTGACCCTGTGACCTTTCCTCTAGAACAGGTGACCCTGTGACCTTTCCTCTAGAACAGGTGACCCTCTGACCTTCCCTGTAGAACAGGTGACCCTGTGACCTTCCCTCTAGAACAGGTGACCCTCTGACCTTTCCTCTAGAACAGGTGACCCTGTGACCTTTCCTCTAGAACAGGTGACCCCGTGACCTTTCCTCTAGAACAGGTGACCCTGTGACCTTCCCTGTAGAACAGGTGACCCTGTGACCTTCCCTCTAGAACAGGTGACCCTGTGACCTTTCCTCTAGAACAGGTGACCCTGTGACCTTTCCTCTAGAACAGGTGACCCTCTGACCTTTCCTCTAGAACAGGTGACCCCGTGACCTTTCCTCTAGAACAGGTGACCATGTGACCTTTCCTCTAGAACAGGTGACCCTCTGACCTTTCCTCTAGAACAGGTGACCCTGTGACCTTTCCTCTAGAACAGGTGACCCTGTGACCTTTCCTCTAGAACAGGTGACCCTGTGACCTTTCCTCTAGAACAGGTGACCCTGTGACCTTTCCTCTAGAACAGGTGACCCTCTGACCTTTCCTCTAGAACAGGTGACCCCATGACCTTTCCTCTAGAACAGGTGACCCTGTGACCTTTCCTCTAGAACAGGTGACCCTGTGACCTTTCCTCTAGAACAGGTGACCCTGTGACCTTTCCTCTAGAACAGGTGACCCCGTGACCTTTCCTCTAGAACAGGTGACCCTCTGACCTTTCCTCTAGAACAGGTGACCCTCTGACCTTTCCTCTAGAACAGGTGACCCTGTGACCTTTCCTCTAGAACAGGTGACCCCGTGACCTTTCCTCTAGAACATGTGACCCCGTGACCTTTCCTCTAGAACAGGTGACCCTGTGACCTTTCCTCTAGAACAGGTGACCCTGTGACCTTTCCTCTAGAACAGGTGACCCCATGACCTTTCCTCTAGAACAGGTGACCCTCTGACCTTTCCTCTAGAACAGGTGACCCTCTGACCTTTCCTCTAGAACAGGTGACCCTGTGACCTTTCCTCTAGAACAGGTGACCCTGTGACCTTTCCTCTAGAACAGGTGACCCTGTGACCTTTCCTCTAGAACAGGTGACCCCGTGACCTTTCCTCTAGAACAGGTGACCCCATGACCTTTCCTCTAGAACAGGTGACCCCGTGACCTTTCCTCTAGAACAGGTGACCCTCTGACCTTTCCTCTAGAACAGGTGACCCTGTGACCTTTCCTCTAGAACAGGTGACCCTGTGACCTTTCCTCTAGAACAGGTGACCCCGTGACCTTTCCTCTAGAACAGGTGACCCTCTGACCTTTCCTCTAGAACAGGTGCCCCTGTGACCTTTCCTCTAGAACAGGTGACCCTGTGACCTTTCCTCTAGAACAGGTGACCTGTGACCTTTCCTCTAGAACAGGTGACCCTCTGACCTTTCCTCTAGAACAGGTGACCCTGTGACCTTTCCTCTAGAACAGGTGACCCTGTGACCTTTCCTCTAGAACAGGTGACCCTGTGACCTTTCCTCTAGAACAGGTGACCCTGTGACCTTTCCTCTAGAACAGGTGACCCCGTGACCTTTCCTCTAGAACAGGTGACCCTCTGACCTTTCCTCTAGAACAGGTGACCCTGTGACCTTTCCTCTAGAACAGGTGACCCTGTGACCTTTCCTCTAGAACAGGTGACCCTCTGACCTTTCCTCTAGAACAGGTGACCCTGTGACCTTTCCTCTAGAACAGGTGACCCTGTGACCTTTCCTCTAGAACAGGTGACCCTGTGACCTTTCCTCTAGAACAGGTGACCCTGTGACCTTTCCTCTAGAACAGGTGACCCCGTGACCTTTCCTCTAGAACAGGTGACCCTGTGACCTTTCCTCTAGAACAGGTGACCATGTGACCTTTCCTCTAGAACAGGTGACCCTCTGACCTTTCCTCTAGAACAGGTGACCCCGTGACCTTTCCTCTAGAACAGGTGACCCCGTGACCTTTCCTCTAGAACAGGTGACCCCGTGACCTTTCCTCTAGAACAGGTGACCCTGTGACCTTTCCTCTAGAACAGGTGACCTGTGACCTTTCCTCTAGAACAGGTGACCCTGTGACCTTTCCTCTAGAACAGGTGACCCTGTGACCTTTCCTCTAGAACAGGTGACCCCATGACCTTTCCTCTAGAACAGGTGACCCTCTGACCTTTCCTCTAGAACAGGTGACCCCATGACCTTTCCTCTAGAACAGGTGACCCTGTGACCTTTCCTCTAGAACAGGTGACCCTGTGACCTTTCCTCTAGAACAGGTGACCTGTGACCTTTCCTCTAGAACAGGTGACCCTCTGACCTTTCCTCTAGAACAGGTGACCCTGTGACCTTTCCTCTAGAACAGGTGACCATCTGACCTTTCCTCTAGAACAGGTGACCCTGTGACCTTTCCTCTAGAACAGGTGACCATGTGACCTTTCCTCTAGAACAGGTGACCCTCTGACCTTTCCTCTAGAACAGGTGACCCCGTGACCTTTCCTCTAGAACAGGTGACCCCGTGACCTTTCCTCTAGAACAGGTGACCCCGTGACCTTTCCTCTAGAACAGGTGACCCTGTGACCTTTCCTCTAGAACAGGTGACCTGTGACCTTTCCTCTAGAACAGGTGACCCTGTGACCTTTCCTCTAGAACAGGTGACCCTGTGACCTTTCCTCTAGAACAGGTGACCCCATGACCTTTCCTCTAGAACAGGTGACCCTCTGACCTTTCCTCTAGAACAGGTGACCCCATGACCTTTCCTCTAGAACAGGTGACCCTGTGACCTTTCCTCTAGAACAGGTGACCCTGTGACCTTTCCTCTAGAACAGGTGACCTGTGACCTTTCCTCTAGAACAGGTGACCCTCTGACCTTTCCTCTAGAACAGGTGACCCTGTGACCTTTCCTCTAGAACAGGTGACCCTCTGACCTTTCCTCTAGAACAGGTGACCCTGTGACCTTTCCTCTAGAACAGGTGACCCTGTGACCTTTCCTCTAGAACAGGTGACCCCGTGACCTTTCCTCTAGAACAGGTGAACCTCTGACCTTTCCTCTAGAACAGGTGACCCTCTGACCTTTCCTCTAGAACAGGTGACCCTGTGACCTTTCCTCTAGAACAGGTGACCCCGTGACCTTTCCTCTAGAACATGTGACCCCGTGACCTTTCCTCTAGAACAGGTGACCCTGTGACCTTTCCTCTAGAACAGGTGACCCTGTGACCTTTCCTCTAGAACAGGTGACCCCATGACCTTTCCTCTAGAACAGGTGACCCTCTGACCTTTCCTCTAGAACAGGTGACCCTGTGACCTTTCCTCTAGAACAGGTGACCCTGTGACCTTTCCTCTAGAACAGGTGACCTGTGACCTTTCCTCTAGAACAGGTGACCCTGTGACCTTTCCTCTAGAACAGGTGACCCTGTGACCTTTCCTCTAGAACAGGTGACCCTGTGACCTTTCCTCTAGAACAGGTGACCCCATGACCTTTCCTCTAGAACAGGTGACCCTGTGACCTTTCCTCTAGAACAGGTGACCCTGTGACCTTTCCTCTAGAACAGGTGACCCTGTGACCTTTCCTCTAGAACAGGTGACCCCATGACCTTTCCTCTAGAACAGGTGACCCTGTGACCTTTCCTCTAGAACAGGTGACCCCATGACCTTTCCTCTAGAACAGGTGACCCTGTGACCTTACCTCTAGAACAGGTGACCCCATGACCTTTCCTCTAGAACAGGTGACCATCTGACCTTTCCTCTAGAACAGGTGACCCTGTGACCTTTCCTCTAGAACAGGTGACCCTGTGACCTTTCCTCTAGAACAGGTGACCCTGTGACCTTTCCTCTAGAACAGGTGACCCCGTGACCTTTCCTCTAGAACAGGTGACCCTGTGACCTTTCCTCTAGAACAGGTGACCTGTGACCTTTCCTCTAGAACAGGTGACCCTGTGACCTTTCCTCTAGAACAGGTGACCCTCTGACCTTTCCTCTAGAACAGGTGGCCCTCTGACCTTTCCTCTAGAACAGGTGACCCTGTGACCTTTCCTCTAGAACAGGTGACCCTGTGACCTTTCCTCTAGAACAGGTGACCCCGTGACCTTTCCTCTAGAACAGGTGACCTGTGACCTTTCCTCTAGAACAGGTGACCCTGTGACCTTTCCTCTAGAACAGGTGACCCTGTGACCTTTCCTCTAGAACAGGTGACCCTCTGACCTTCCCTGTAGAACAGGTGACCCTGTGACCTTCCCTCTAGAACAGGTGACCCTCTGACCTTTCCTCTAGAACAGGTGACCCTGTGACCTTTCCTCTAGAACAGGTGACCCCGTGACCTTTCCTCTAGAACAGGTGACCCTGTGACCTTCCCTGTAGAACAGGTGACCCTGTGACCTTCCCTCTAGAACAGGTGACCCTGTGACCTTTCCTCTAGAACAGGTGACCCTGTGACCTTTCCTCTAGAACAGGTGACCCTCTGACCTTTCCTCTAGAACAGGTGACCCCGTGACCTTTCCTCTAGAACAGGTGACCATGTGACCTTTCCTCTAGAACAGGTGACCCTCTGACCTTTCCTCTAGAACAGGTGACCCTGTGACCTTTCCTCTAGAACAGGTGACCCTGTGACCTTTCCTCTAGAACAGGTGACCCTGTGACCTTTCCTCTAGAACAGGTGACCCTGTGACCTTTCCTCTAGAACAGGTGACCCTCTGACCTTTCCTCTAGAACAGGTGACCGTGTGACCTTTCCTCTAGAACAGGTGACCTGTGACCTTTCCTCTAGAACAGGTGACCCCGTGACCTTTCCTCTAGAACAGGTGACCCTCTGACCTTTCCTCTAGAACAGGTGACCCTGTGACCTTTCCTCTAGAACAGTTGACCCCATGACCTTTCCTCTAGAACAGGTGACCCTGTGACCTTTCCTCTAGAACAGGTGACCCTGTGACCTTTCCTCTAGAACAGGTGACCCTGTGACCTTTCCTCTAGAACAGGTGACCCCGTGACCTTTTCTCTAGAACAGGTGACCCCGTGACCTTTCCTCTAGAACAGGTGACCCCATGGCCTTTCCTCTAGAACAGGTGACCCTGTGACCTTTCCTCTAGAACAGGTGACCCTCTGACCTTTCCTCTAGAACAGGTGACCCTGTGACCTTTCCTCTAGAACAGGTGACCCTCTGACCTTTCCTCTAGAACAGGTGACCCTCTGACCTTTCCTCTAGAACAGGTGACCCTGTGACCTTTCCTCTAGAACAGGTGACCCTGTGACCTTTCCTCTAGAACAGGTGACCCTGTGACCTTTCCTCTAGAACAGGTGACCCTGTGACCTTTCCTCTAGAACAGGTGACCCTGTGACCTTTCCTCTAGAACAGGTGACCATCTGACCTTTCCTCTAGAACAGGTGACCCTGTGACCTTTCCTCTAGAACAGGTGACCATCTGACCTTTCCTCTAGAACAGGTGACCCTGTGACCTTTCCTCTAGAACAGGTGACCCTGTGACCTTTCCTCTAGAACAGGTGACCCTGTGACCTTTCCTCTAGAACAGGTGACCCTGTGACCTTCCCTCTAGAACAGGTGACCCTGTGACCTTTCCTCTAGAACAGGTGACCCTGTGACCTTTCCTCTAGAACAGGTGACCCTCTGACCTTTCCTCTAGAACAGGTGACCCTGTGACCTTTCCTCTAGAACAGGTGACCCTGTGACCTTTCCTCTAGAACAGGTGACCCTGTGACCTTTCCTCTAGAACAGGTGACCCTGTGACCTTTCCTCTAGAACAGGTGACCCCGTGACCTTTCCTCTAGAACAGGTGACCTGTGACCTTTCCTCTAGAACAGGTGACCCTCTGACCTTTCCTCTAGAACAGGTGACCCTCTGACCTTTCCTCTAGAACAGGTGACCCTCTGACCTTTCCTCTAGAACAGGTGACCCTCTGACCTTTCCTCTAGAACAGGTGACCCTCTGACCTTTCCTCTAGAACAGGTGACCCTCTGACCTTTCCTCTAGAACAGGTGACCCTCTGACCTTTCCTCTAGAACAGGTGACCCCGTGACCTTTCCTCTAGAACAGGTGACCCTGTGACCTTTCCTCTAGAACAGGTGACCCCGTGACCTTTCCTCTAGAACAGGTGACCCTGTGACCTTTCCTCTAGAACAGGTGACCCTGTGACCTTTCCTCTAGAACAGGTGACCCTGTGACCTTTCCTCTAGAACAGGTGACCCTGTGACCTTTCCTCTAGAACAGGTGACCCCGTGACCTTTCCTCTAGAACAGGTGACCCTGTGACCTTTCCTCTAGAACAGGTGACCCTGTGACCTTTCCTCTAGAACAGGTGACCCTGTGACCTTTCCTCTAGAACAGGTGACCCCGTGACCTTTCCTCTAGAACAGGTGACCCCATGACCTTTCATCTAGAACAGGTGACCCTGTGACCTTTCCTCTAGAACAGGTGACCTGTGACCTTTCCTCTAGAACAGGTGACCCTGTGACCTTTCCTCTAGAACAGGTGACCCCATGACCTTTCCTCTAGAACAGGTGACCCTGTGACCTTTCCTCTAGAACAGGTGACCCCATGACCTTTCCTCTAGAACAGGTGACCCTGTGACCTTACCTCTAGAACAGGTGACCCTGTGACCTTTCCTCTAGAACAGGTGACCCTGTGACCTTTCCTCTAGAACAGGTGACCCTGTGACCTTTCCTCTAGAACAGGTGACCCTCTGACCTTTCCTCTAGAACAGGTGACCCTCTGACCTTTCCTCTAGAACAGGTGACCCCATGACCTTTCCTCTAGAACAGGTGACCCCGTGACCTTTCCTCTAGAACAGGTGACCCTGTGACCTTTCCTCTAGAACAGGTGACCCTGTGACCTTTCCTCTAGAACAGGTGACCCCATGACCTTTCCTCTAGAACAGGTGACCCCATGACCTTTCCTCTAGAACAGGTGACCCTGTGACCTTTCCTCTAGAACAGGTGACCCTGTGACCTTCCCTCTAGAACAGGTGACCCTGTGACCTTTCCTCTAGAACAGGTGACCCTGTGACCTTTCCTCTAGAACAGGTGACCCTCTGACCTTTCCTCTAGAACAGGTGACCCTGTGACCTTTCCTCTAGAACAGGTGACCCTGTGACCTTTCCTCTAGAACAGGTGACCCTGTGACCTTTCCTCTAGAACAGGTGACCCTGTGACCTTTCCTCTAGAACAGGTGACCCTGTGACCTTTCCTCTAGAACAGGTGACCCTGTGACCTTTCCTCTAGAACAGGTGACCCTGTGACCTTTCCTCTAGAACAGGTGACCCTGTGACCTTTCCTCTAGAACAGGTGACCCTGTGACCTTTCCTCTAGAACAGATGGCCCTCTGACCTTTCCTCTAGAACAGGTGACCCTCTGACCTTTCCTCTAGAACAGGTGACCCTCTGACCTTTCCTCTAGAACAGGTGACCCTGTGACCTTTCCTCTAGAACAGGTGACCCTCTGACCTTTCCTCTAGAACAGGTGACCCTGTGACCTTTCCTCTAGAACAGGTGACCCTGTGAGGTAACAACAACAATAAAGCGAGAGTGATTATTGCTAGCCTACGTCAAGCTGGAATAAGAGATATGATTATCCGGGCGGCACGAAAGAAGAGGGGAACTCTGCAACACAACGGGAAACCAGTGTTTTTCTACGAGGATTTCTGCCGCGAGGCTGTATCTCTACGAGCCCGTTACAAGATAGTGATGTCTCGTCTTTTTGAAAAGAGGTTCCAACCTACACTACGCTACCCTGCGAAACTTTCCATCATGGATAAAAATGGAATGAGGGTCCAGCTCTCCTCGCCTGAAGACGCCGATGAATACATGAGAGACCCACAACGCGGAGGAGGCTAAGTCTTATTCTTCTTCTTTTTTTTTTTTTATTACTTCGTTATAACTTGGACACCAAAAACGGCATCAAACAAGCATTGATGATAGGTTAATATGTGACGCTAGATACTATATTATTGTAAAGGTTCGCTGTTTGGGCCCGCTAGATTTATGGGTTTTATGCAAGTCATGCTATGTTGTTGACATTTTGGAATACTCTGGACTCTTTCAACGCTCTGTGTCATATCGGAATATTCTGGAATAATATCACTCTATGGCATGCAGAGAGCCCTGGAACATAAACAACAATGTGTGACCATACACAAGAATCATATCTGGAAGAACAACAACCTTTACAGCGGAATACTGCCCACCCCTGTTTGGGGGACGAACTGCATACACGTATTTAAAACCTTCCTTTTCATCTAGGTGTTTAAGCTTGGCAAAGTTATTTTAAGATTTAAGCAAATGTTCTCTACTCTTTGAGGTTTCTCTAATTTAGTTCTATACATCTCTTTTATTCTTCGGTGTGTTTTACCTTATACATGTTCGTATAAGGTTTAAGTGAATATACTATGATATTTGAGGCATATTTTTATTTTATTATTTTAACGGGAGAGTGGCTAAGCCACGGGTGACATTCTATTAAGGTAGAATTAAGAGTTTTAGATCCTATGGCAATTTGCTTAGGAAAGTTAAGGATAAATGGCTCATTCTGGGCTGACTGGTCGTGTAAGGGAGGGGGGGATTATATGTTTGGGTTTATATGTGTGTTTTCAAGCTCGGCTCTCAACAGGACCTCAATAATTGGATATATATCTATTGTAAATTGGTACTCCAGACGAATTATACACAAGAATACAGCAACATGTTTAGATTATGGCTAGTTTGAATATAATGATTTGGAATACTGGGGGACTAAACAAACAACATAAACGCAAAAGCGTGCTTACATTGATGAAAAGCAAACAGGTTGATGTGGCTCTTTTAAGCGAAACGCACTTTTTAGTGGCTGACAATGTAAAGCTGGCGGACAAAATATATCATAACATTAGCTACTCATCTTTTGGAACGAGATCCTGTGGGGTTGCTATAGTCGCGAAACGGAAGTTGAATATTGAATTGTTGGACGTATGGTCTGATGCGGATGGTCGAGTAACCATTGCTAAAATAGAATACAGTAACAGGAAAATCGCGTTGGTAGCGGCTTATGCCCCAAATCTTTACAACGCTAACTTCTATGCTACACTCACTAGAGCAATGTTGGACCTTCCTGAGTATTCATTTATAATTGGCGCGGATTTTAATGCTATTTGGGATCCCTTGATGGATAAATCTAATCACACCATTTCCAATGATCAGAAACATGCATCTAATGCACTAAAGGATTGGGCCAAGAATACAGGTGTAAATGACCTATGGCGATTACTCAACCCAACAGCCCGAGAGTACTCTTTTCGCTCTGCAAGTGTAGCCCATGCTATTTTCTTGTCTAGCTGAAACATTCATTATGGACTGTGAATTGGGTGACGCTCCCTGGTAGAGTGTAATTTGTTGACGCTCCCTGGAAGAGTGTAATTTGTTGACGCTCCCTGGAAGAGTGTAATTTGTTGACGCTCCCCTGAGATTACGTGGTACAGCCCTGCTTGTGAGCAGCGTGTGGAAAACTGTTCCTGGCTGCAAGCATTTGATAAGCAATCAATGGAGAGACAGAATATTGGAGCAGTTGGAGAATATTAGAGAAGTGACAGAAAACGGTATACTTGAACAGAAAACTACTTGGACAGAAGATGAAATATAGAAGATAAAGAGAGGATTCCGTGCTGGAACTGGACAAGGAAGAGAGAAGAAAAGACTAGCTGACTTGAAGACCGAATTGGAAGAGAAACCATTGCCAATTGAAAGACTGATAAACAAATGGAAGAATCCTGGTGAGTTAGCAAGTCAACTCGCTAGCTAACTCAAGCTGCATATTGTTGTTTCTGAAGTTACAATGTGGTTGTTATTGTGGTTATTGAGCCATACATTGTTAGTGTTGACTGCTATGGTGCAAGGCTGTGCTATGCATGTGAAACCTGCCATAATGTGAGTTCCAGTAAATAATTGTATAGCCTAATGGTATATAATTACAGTATATGATGCTAATCTATTGATGGCCTGTACAATTCTGTGCAGATTGGTTTTTGTTACCCCCTTCAGTGAACACGGATCTGCATCAACTGAAGTGGTCTTCTTCATTGACCTTCTCCACTCACCATCACCCAACGGTCGGCTGGTGAACTTTAACTTGGCCCCTGGTGGTAGGAACAGAATATCCGTTCCCTTTTTGTTTAATTGAGTGCACTCAAAACAGACTTTATTGGGTACCTTTTTTATTTCATTTATTATTTTCTATAAATGTGGACCATTGCATGGAAGCTATGATGTTGTAATATGTACTGAACCTGGTGAACCCCTTTAAGTTATATAAAAGGTAAAACGTAGATCACGGTGCCTGTGTATTTTTTCTTAGAGCCAGTCTCCTTGAACCTATAGTTGATAGTTGTACCACTGCAGAAAGAACTGATAGTGTTGAATTACAGTAGGTTACACAAGACACAGGACATTTTCCAGAATAGATTATGTTGCATCCCCTAGACTATTTGATAGCTATGATCACAGCTATTTACTCCTGAAAGGTTCATTTGGTAGACAGTTATCCCGAGCCACAAGATGGCGATTTAACTCGACACTGCTGAAAAACAATGAATACATTATACAATTCAAAGTTGAACTTATTAAATTCCTGCGGAGTAATGCGGGTTCGGTACAGGACCCCAGAATGTTATGGATGTCGGTAAAGGGTTTTATCAAGGATTACACTACGGTCTTTGCCTCCAACCTTCGCAAGAATCGTTGTTCCAAATTGGTAGAGCTGGAAACGCTTTACTCGTCGTTATTCTCCTCTTTACAACGCAACTACTCGGTTCGATTGGAGTCTCAAATTAATGTGTTAAAAAAAGAGATTAACTCCATTTTAAGACAACAATCTGAATTTCAAATACACAGTACAAGACAACATTATTACTTTCATGGTTCTAAACCAAGTCACCTACTAGCTATGAAGATACAATCCAATGCACAATTTGCAGATATCCCTACTATTAAGGACCAACAAGGACTTGTTACAAACCCCAAAAAAAATTAACAAGACTTTCAGAGAGTTTTACTCCAACTTGTACAAATCAGAAATGGTTTTCGATCAAAATAAACTGGATATATTTCTTAATCAAATTAACCTACCTAATCTCTCAGAGGAAGACGCTAAACCGTTAGATACACCTATTACACTAGAGGAACTTAGGGAGGCTATATCTGAAATGCAAAGTGGTAAGGCTCCTGGATGGGATGGTATCCCTCCAGAACTGTACCTCTCATGTTGGGATGTAATTGGACCCCTATTACTTGATATGATTTTATACTCTATCGAAGAGGGGAATTTCCATAGGAACGACAATCTGTCCTCCTTAAAAAAGACAAAGACCCCACCAATTGTGGTAGTTATAGACCCTTAAGCCTCCTCGGAACCGATATCAAGCTGTATGCTAAGGTACTAGCCATCAGACTTCAAAAGCATATGACATCTTTAGTTCATCCTGATCAGACTGACTTCATAAAAGGCCGCCTGATCACGGATAATATTAGACGGTTACTACATGTGTTAGACGCCAGCAAGGATGCCGTACCACCTACAGCTGTATTATCCTTGGATGCGATGAAGGCCTTTGATAGGTTGGAATGGTCTTATTTATGGGCAGTACTCAGAAGGATGGGGTTAGGAAACGGATTCATTAATATGATAAAAGTGTTTCGCGTTCGTCCAGACAGGGTTGTCCTCTTAGTTCCGGACTATTTGCCCTATCCTTAGAGCCTTTAGCACAGTATATAAGACAATCCCAATCCATAGAGCCAATCTCAATTAAGGGCACACAGCATCATATGCGCACAACGTAATATTGTTCATGCAAAACCCTACCACCTCACTGCCTCATCTTCTCAAGCTGATTGATGATTTTGGCAATCTATCGGGATTTAGGATAAACTGGCCAAAGTCGGCCTTCCTCCCACTTAATGTCTCTGCGAAGGCTACATTCCTTCCAGAAAATATATCAATGGTAGAACACTTTAGATGTCTTGGAGTTGAAATATTCCCTACTATATGCCAAACGGTGAAGTATAATTATACAAGACTCCAAGATAGGATCACAAATGACTTTGACAGGTGGTCAAAACTTAAAAACTCAGTACAGGCCCAAGTATCAATAGTTAAGATGGATGTTTTACCTAGAATAAACTTCTTTAGCTCAATGTTACCGTTACCCCCCCCCCCCCCCCTGCTGGTTACTGGAAAAAATTACACTCCACCGCATATACATTTATTTGGAACAACAAACCTCCATGAATAAAAAGATCCACCGCACAGAGAAACAAAGCCGATGGAGGTTTAGCATTTCCAGACTTCTACCACTATTTTAAAGCATTCTCTTTAAGACCACTGATCACCTGGTTTGATTCTCAAGCATCTGTATCCTGGAGAAGATTAGAAGAAAACATAGTGGCACCACATAGACTGCAGGATATAGTATACACCAAATTATCAATTAAGCAATGCGACTTGAAATTTGGCCCTCTTATTACACATGTGATTCGGATATGGCGTGACACACAGAAAAAAATTACTAACCAACATAAATGGCATAGCCATTCTCCCCTATTCAATAACAATGCACTCATTATTGCACAACGACCTATCAGATATCCCAAATGGGAAAAGCAGGGCATACATACATTGGGAGATATCTTCAACGAACGGGGTTTCTGTAGTTATCAAGATATTCATAACAAATTTAACCTCACCAGCTCCACTTATTATTTCTATATACAGTTATTAGCAACTTTGAAGGCTCATGGAGTCCCATTAAAGATACCACTTGAGCACCACAGATATCACAAATTATTTTATGAAAGGGAGACATCGAGAGGCTTCGTATCTGACTTTTATCATCACTTACTTACGTCTTCGTATGGAATCCTTCCCCTAGACTCAGTTTGGAGGAAGGATATACCAGACTTGGAAGTAGATTTTGATTGGCATGAAGTCTGGGCAAACGTTCGACTAGCGTCACGCAACCGATTAATCTTAATTTGATTCATAGGACTTACCTGACTCCTATAAGATTCAACCGAATGGGGCTTAAACAAGACTCTCTATGCTCCTTGTGTCTAAGGGGTGATATCGGTACATTTATGCATATGTATTGGGAATGCCCCCCTGTTAAGATATTCTGGGAAGAAGTAACCACGCAATTATCAGAATTTTTGTTTCTGACCATACCTGTACTGCCTTCTGTATTGTTGTTGAATGATGTTTCTCAGTTAGCAGCCTCTATACAGCTAAAGAGACTAATTTTGTCCGGTCTTACGGCTGCCAAAAAGCTGATAGCATCACGCTGGATTCAACCGGATAAAATGTGCTGGAAGGTATGGGTTCTTACCTATCTCGATGTGATTTATCTAGAGATATCTACCGCAAGAATTTTAGGTGTCAATGAAGCCAGCATTGCAATCTGGTTAGAGGTGGTGGAGAGAATAAAGGTTAGCATATGAATTGTAATCCTTGGTTAGAAACGAAATAATGGATGGATTATCCAAGGGGGGTCCTGAGGGGGGGAAGAAGAACGAGCAAGAGCATATGTATGTATTGTATTGTATTGTAAGTATTATGTATATATCTTGTAACCTACATTTATATTGATCCAAATAATGGACTGTATAGTACTGTGAATTATTGTGGATATTTACTGTTAATGTTTGTGTGTCTAGTTCTATGTCATGTAAAAAAAAAAAAGGTGATAAAAAAAGTGATAAAAAAAGATACAAAAAGGGGGCACGGCCTAAGGATCGGGGGAGTGGTCAACATAGACCAATGAAAGAGGATATCCCTACTGAGTACAATGGCACAACCCGCAAGTCTCTACGACAAATGGTTCAAAAGATACAAAAAGGGGGTGTGGCCTAGGGATCAGGGGAGTGGTCAACATAGACCAATGAAAGAGGATATCCCTACTGAGTACAATGGCACAACCCGCAAGTCTCTACGACAAACGGTCCAAAAGATACAAAAAGGGGGTGTGGCCTAAGGATCGGGGGAGTGGTCAACATAGACCAATGAAAGAGGATATCCCTACTGAGTACAATGACACAACCCACAAGTCTCTACGACAAACGGTTCAAGAGATACACAAAGGGGGTGTGGCCTAAGGGGGTGTGGTCTAAGGATCGGGGGAGTGGTCAACATAGACCAATGAAAGAGGACATCCCTACTGAGTACAATGCCACAACCCGCAAGTCTCTACGACAAACGGTTCAAGAGATACACAAAGGGGGTGTGGCCTAAGGGGTGTAGTCTAAGGATCGGGGGAGTGGTCAACATAGACCAATGAAAGAGGATATCCCTACTGAGTACAATGACACAACCCGCAAGTCTCTACGACAAATGGTTCAAGAGATACACAAAGGGGGTGTGGCCTAAGGGGGTGTGGTCTAAGGATTGGGGGAGTGGTCAACATAGACCAATATAAGAGGACATCCCTACTGAGTACAATGCCACAACCCGCAAGTCTCTACGACAAACGGTTCAAGAGATACACAAAGGGGGTGTGGCCTAAGGGGTGTGGTCTAAGGATCGGGGGAGTGGTCAACATAGACCAATGAAAGAGGATATCCCTACTGAGTACAATGACACAACCCGCAAGTCTCTACGACAAACGGTTCAAGAGATACACAAAGGGGGTGTGGCCTAAGGGGGTGTGGTCTAAGGATCGGGGGAGTGGTCAACATAGACCAATATAAGAGGACATCCCTACTGAGTACAATGCCACAACCCGCAAGTCTCTACGACAAACGGTTCAAGAGATACACAAAGGATGCATCTCCTACACTCTAATTCGCCATTCATTCCCTATGGACCGAAATGTTCCCGTTTAAAGTCGATTTGTAGCCAAACGGTGGGGTGAAACTTTCCGAAAAGCAATAGCAACTCGAGTTGGAGCAAGCCGGTCGTTTTGATACCTTTCACGTGTATGTGGTGCGAACGCTCTGGTTCGCGGACAAAAATCTGCGGAATAAAGAATAATAATAAAGAATAGTATAGATTACTATAGTGTGGTTGCAACCTGGCTACACCAGGTCACCCACACTAATGATAAATAATGACACATAATACATAATAACACATAATAATACATAAATACGGTATTTTAGGTCACTTGCTTAATTGGTCATTTTGTTTATAGATTCAGCACCAGCTCTATTATGTTGTAAATGCACTTCTGTTCATTAGGTGCTTCAATGATACAAGCAGGTCTGTTTAAAAGGTACGGAGGCATCATTATGGATAATTGTCTTATTATAGATTTAAATGACATAATATTCAATTCATTATTCACCCACAAAAGTTTGTAAGATTAGCAATTCTAGGCTAAACTGGTCCTGGACTATTGGAAAAGAAACAATTATTTCCACAGAGAGTAGGTTATGTGAAATTAATTAAAATAATGTTGAATTTTCAAGCTAATAATAGCCATTCGTTTTCAATGAGCTATTCACTGACAATAGTTTGTAAGATTAGCATGTCTAGGTTTAACAGGTCCTGGACTTGGAGAACACACACAGAAAACACCTCACACCTCAGCATCTCTTTCTACTGTAGTTTTCACTCATCTTGCGCAAAACCAATAATTTCCATGGATTTGATTTCAGAGTAGATATGACGAATTAGCAATGATTCACTTGATGAAGTAAAACTGGATGCAACCGAATAAAACCACGGCTTGAGTGGAGTGAAAACGGAGAAAGTAAATAAAAACACACGGTACAACTAAAGGCTACATATTGGGTCGTCCTCCAATGGTCCACGAGAGCAGGGTTGATGTATTTGTATTCAATAAAAACACAATGCAGGTGTGGATAAAGCTCTGTGCGTTTGTTTGAACAGTGGGATATTTGTATTGCTGCGCAGTGAGACTGAGGTGTGCTTGATTTAAATTGTGCCTCGGAGAGGCAGTGGGAGAAGTGGGAGAAGTGGGGGAGGCAGTGGGAGAAGTGGGGGAGGCCGTGGGAGAAGTGGGGGAGGCAGGAGGCAGTGGGAGAAGTGAGAGAAGTGAGAGAAGTGAGAGAAGTGAGAGAAGTGGGAGAAGTGAAAGAAGTGGGAGAAGTGAGAGAAGTGGGAGAAGTGATAGAAGTGGGAGAAGTGGAGAAGAGAGAGAAGTGGAGAAGTGGGAGAAGTGAGAGAAGTGAGAGAAGTGGGAGAAGTGAGAGGAGAAGTGGGAGAAGTGGGAGAAGTGAGAGAAGTGAGAGAAGTGGAGAAGTGAGAGAAGTGAGAGAAGTGGGAGAGTGAGAGAGAGTGGGAGAAGTGAGAGAAGTGAGAGAAGTGGGAGAAGTGAGAGAAGTGAGAGAAGTGGGAGAAGTGGAGAAGTGAGAGAAGTGAGAGAAGTGAGAGATGTGAGAGAAGTGGAGAAGTGGAGAAGCAGCTTAGTGACAGATCCCTTCTAATAAACAAAACGTTTAAATTAGGCTTGACCTTCTTTTCACCTG
>NW_028174460.1:0-25000 GCF_963971535.1 Notolepis coatsorum | reverse complement strand
TATTAGGAGGTGGTGGGGGGTTTGGGCATTTACCGTGGCCAGTTTCGAATTGCAGCCTCCCGTAGGTGCTCTTTAAGAGTGGTTTTGAATGTGGGTAGGGATTCACATTCCTTTACAGCTTTGGGTAGGGCGTTCCACATTGATGTGGCATAATTGCGAAACGTGTTTAGTCCCTTGTTTGAGCCGAATCTGGGTTTAACATGATTTGTTGAGCTTCCTCTGGTGTAGTGGTTGTGGTATTCACTGACCTTTGGGAAGTATTTTGACATGTACATGGGTACCTTAGTCGTATAGTGTATCTTGTAGACCAGGCCCATTGCAAGTTGCTGTACTCTGTCATCTACTCTAAGCCATCCTAGGTTGTCAAAGTGGGCAGGGGTGAGGGTTCTGGGGGTAAGGTCAAGTAGTAGTCTGACCAGTTTGTTTTGTGATGTTTGTAATCTTGTTTTTAGCGCCTTTGAGGTGCTTTGGTACCATGAGGTGCAAGCTTAGTTGTAGTACCCTTGAATGAGTGCTCCTGCCAGAGTCTTCAGGGTATTCTTGTTTACCAGAGAGGAGATCCGGTACAAGAATCTAGTTCGTTGGTTGATTTTTTTTTATTACATTGGATGCCATTTTGTCACAGGAAAGATTTGCCTCTAGGATGGAACCCAGGTAGGTAATTTCGTCTTTCCTTGTGACAATATTGTCACCCACTGTAACTGAGAAGCCGTCGGTCTTGCTGAGTTTGTTATTTGAACTGAAGAGAATGGACTCTGTTTTGCCCATGTGTAATTATAGTTTGTTATCAGCAAGCCATATGCAGATTTTGCCTAGTTCCGAGCTGAGGGTTTTTTCAACCTGCAACTTGTTCTTGTCAGAGACCAGCAGGGCTGAGTCGTCCGCAAACAGGAACAAGTTGCAGTCACAGGCTGACAACATGTCATTTGCATAAATTAGGAACAGTAGCGGTCCTAGTATGCTTCCTTATGGAACACCACAGCTCAATGTGAGGCGGGGGGATAGAGTACCGTTTACCTCCACCATCTGTTCTCTCCCCTCCAGGTAGGACTGCATCCAGCTCACTGATAAACTATCAAAACCAATTGCTTTTAGCTTGTCAATCAGAATGGAGTGATTGACAGTGTCGAAGGCCTTTTGTAGGTCCAGCATGACCATGCCGCAGTATTTGCCCACGTCCACCTCTTGTTTGATGTGGTCGTTCAAATAGAGGAGGCATGTGTCAGTGGAGTGGGACGTTCTGAAGCCAGATTTTATCAACTTAATCCCTGTAACGCCGTTTTGCCTCTATTACTGCTCTCCTGACGTTGTATCTTGCCATCTTGTGTTCTTCCATGTTGCCTGTCACCAGCCCGGTGTTGTATGCTGATGTGCGCACTTTCAGAGCCTCACGGACGGATTTGTCTACCCAGGGCTTTTGATTTGGGTAGATTTTAATTTTGGTGGAGGGGATTGTTTCTTCTACCTGAGTACAGACATAGTCAATCACCGTTTCGGTGTATTCGTTAATATTGGCTGTGTTATCACGGAATACACTCCAGTCTGTGCATTCCAGTACAGCTTGGAGTGACTCCTCTGACGTCACGGCCCAACGCTTAACCTCTTCGCTTGAGACTTTGTTTGTACTTTGGCAAAAGAAATATTGCGGCGTGATCGCTTTTACCGAATGGACTAAGAGCCTGTGACTTGTACCCATTCTTAAATTGCGAGTATACATGGTCTAATATGTTCTCGCCTCTGGTGGGACAGGTCACATGCTGATAGAAATTCGGCAGCACCTTTTTAAGACGCGCGCTGTTGAAATCACCCAAAACCAAAATGGCAGCGTCAACATTAGCTGCCTGGAGTTTGTTTACCTCGCCGTGAAGTTTTGAAAGTGCGACCCCAGTGTTCGCGTGTGGTGGAATGTACACTCCGATGAGGATGATGGACGTTAACTCTCTTGGGAGGAAGAAGGGTCGACATTTTATCGTGATAAACTCCAGGTCTGGGGAGCAGTGGTTAGACAGTTCCTTTGTGTTGCCTAAATCGCACCACTCCTTGTTTATCATGAAGGCAATGCCGCCTCCTTTCTTCTTTAATGACTCTTCTGCCGTCCGGTCCTTGCGGAGAACGAAGAAGTGGTCTGCCGGTTCTATTGCGTGATTCGGGACATCTGGACTCAGCCAAGTTTCTGTGAAACAGAGGACGTTACAATCCCGAATGTCCCTCTGGAATTGGATCCGTGCTCTGATGTCATCCAGTTTATTTCCTATCGATTGCACATTGGCCAACAATATGCTGGGCAATGTGGTTCTGTGTCGTTTGGACCTCAGTCTGTTTCGGACCCCGGCTCTCTTTCCACGTCTTCGCGGCGGCTTCTCCTGGTCTTGGCCATGGCCATAACAAAGGATCTCGGCGGGCCATTTCTGCTGTTCAGCGATCCGATCCAGAGAGCAATCCAAACGGTAAGTTTTCCTTAATCCAATGTCAATGATTGACTGACGGTCATACACATATAATGCACCAACAGTTGGTGCAAATAAAACTCCTAATACTATAAAAATTAACAAAAGAAAGCACAGTCTCGACGGAGCGATCAGAAAGGCAGCCATCAGTGCAGCGCCAGTTCAGTTGAACTTCAGTTTGAACAGGCTGACTCTAGAGGCATGTGGCAGGGCCTCAGAACAATGACAGACTACAAAGGCACCCCCCTCAAACTGAACAGTGACATCTCCTTAGCAAATGATCTCAATTCCTTCTATGCGAGGTTTGAGGCTGTGAATAACAACACCAGCCTACAAACCACGGCAATGGGGGGGGGGGGGTCTGCTGATGGAGACTCAGTGTTCAGGGTAACAGAGCATGAGGTGAGACGGATCTTTAAAAAAGTGAATATCAGGAAGGCAGCAGGACCGGACGGCATCCCCGGCCGCGTCCTAAAAGTCTGTGCCGACCAACTGGCCCCGGTATTCACTGACATCTTCAACCTGTCCTTGGAACAGGCTGTCATCCCCACCTGTCTGAAGAAGTCCACCATCATCCCTGTACCCAAAAAATCTACGCCCGCTTGCCTCAACGACTACCGCCCTGTAGCCCTCACCTCCATAGCCATGAAGTGCTTTGAGAAGCTAGTGAAGGGCTACATCTGTTCCTCCCTCCCCATCAACCTGGACCCTCTGCAATTTGCATATCGCCCCAACAGGTCCACGGAGGACGCCATAGCCCATGTGCTGCACACAGCAGCATCACACCTGGACAAGAGGCAGGGGAACTATGTGAGAATGCTGTTCATCGACTACAGCTCAGCATTCAATACCATAGTCCCCTCCAAACTCATAGCCAAGCTCAGGGACCTGGGCTTGAACTATGACCTGTGCCAGTGGTGTCAGGAGAACTGCCTCTCCCTGAACGTCAGCAAAACAAAAGAGATGATTGTGGACTTCAGGAGGTCGGGGGTCAAGGACTACAGCCCCCTCAGCATCGACGGGGCACCGGTTGAGAGAGTGAACAGTTTCAAGTACCTCGGAGCCCACATATCCGAGGACTTGACATGGACCACACACATTGACAGTGTTGTGAAGAAGGCACGACAACGCCTCTACTTCCTCAGGCGCCTAAGGAAGTTCCAAGTCAGTCAGAAGATCCTTAGGAACTTCTACTCATGTACAATAGAGAGCATCCTGACCGGCAACATCACCTCCTGGTTTGGGAATAGCACTGCACAAGACCGTAGCAGACTACAAAGAGTGACACGTTCAGCCGAACGCACAATTGGAGGGGGGCTTCCCACCCTCCAGAACATTTACAACAAGCGGTGCAAGGGGAAGGCTAAGAGAATTATTAAGGACTCGAGCCACCCGAACAACTGCCTCTTTGAACTGCTGCGGTCAGGCAAGCGATACCGGAGTCTTAAGGCGAGCACAGAAAGACTCAGAAGAAGCTTCTATCCCCAGGCCATCAGGCTGCTAAACGAACAATAATCGCTAAACGAACAATAATCACTATGCAACAACCATCAAATGCACACAGCACACACACCCACACGCACACACTCACTCAAACAAACAACACACTGCAGCACCCACTCTCCACACTTTAGATCACACAAACACACTTACACTTTATATTTATTGATAAAGGATTTGCACTACAACTCGTACACCTACTGTGAATTGTACCTAAATTGCACCTCGTCCCATTTCTCCATTTCTGCCTTGCACTATATAGTATTGTATATTAGTACACTGCACAGTATTGTATATTGTATGGTAACTACGTCTATTCTGCATCGAACATTGTACATATGTCTAAACTGAACACTGTGACCTCCTTTTTTTTACTTCTAATTTTACTATGTTTTTATTTCATACTTATCTTGTCTTGCACAGTCTCTGGAGCGCAACAGTAAGAAGCATTTTGTACAAAAGTATTCTGTACTTCTGTATGACAACTATTAAAGAAACTTGAAACTTGAAACTTGATTGGAATTCGTAGATTCGATTTTTTTCCGCCAGGTACTTTTCGACCTGTTCGTAGACTATTTTCTCCATGACTTTCGAGATGGAGGTAAGAATAGAAACAGGGCGGTAGTTGCCTGGGTCTAATTTGCTGCCCTTTTTGTGCAGAGGGGTCACTCTCGCAATTTTGAAATCCTTGGGGACGTGTCCCTGTTTTATGGAGAGGTTTATTATGTGTGTGATGACTGGGGCGATGGCGGCTGCTGAGTCTCTGAGTAATTTGGAGGGGATGTTGTCATGGCCAGTGGCCTTGTTAGGTTGGAGGGCGCTCAGTTTTCTGAGCGCCCTCTGAGTACCTCAGCTGTTGTTACCATTTCAAGTTTGAAGTCGTCTTTGTGGACCCCTAGGTTTTTGTAGTATGCTACTATGTGTTCTACCCCATAATGCCCTGAGTGGGAGGGTAGTTTGTTTACCAGTGTTGTGGCTATGTTTGTGAAGAAGATGTTTAAGTAATTGGCTACATGCAGCTTGTCTGTGATGAGCGTGTTGTCCGTCTTTATTTAACCCATGTTATCAGAAATGGCTTGATTCTGTTGATATCCAGGAGAGCAGACATCAAAGGGCTTTAGTCATCATTTTCACAACAACAGTGCTAACATTTTGGGTAATTCTATGTCAACATACAGTACCTTCTGTTAAAAAATGCAACAAGGTTTTCATTGTACAGAGTCTTTACATTATGGCCGGGGGCAGTTTGTGTCTCTATATGCGCAGTGTGTTATAATCAGACACAGTGTGGCTTGCAGGGCATGACACCAGATGAGCAGGGAGCTCACAAAGATATCTATTCATCTGCGAGAGAGAGAATCAACACATGGGCTACATGGAGACCGTTAAGCTGACCATCAACTCACTGCACTTCATATCCAGGTGCTCACAGACACAAGGAGACGCACACATGCACACACACACACACACACACACACACACACACACACACACACACACACACACACACACACACACACACACACACACACACACACACACACGCACACACAAACACACACTCTTCATTAGCCAGACACTGACACCTCCCTCTCTCTCTCTTTCTAATGTCCATTTCTTATTTGGCACTGCCTCACCCCCCTCTCTCTCTCTCTCTCTCTCTCTCTCTCTCTCTCTCTCTCTCTCTCGCTCCCTCTCTCTTTATCTGTCTCTCTCGCTCTCTCTTTCTTTCTCCCGCTCTCTCCCGCTCTCTCTCTCTCTCTCTCTCTCTCTCTCTCTCTCTCTCTCTCTCTCTCTCTCTCTCTCTCTCTCTCTCTCTCTCTCTCTCTCTCTCCCTCTCTCTCTCTCAGTGTTCTTGCATTCCAGAGCAGCTACCCGGGGAGGTTTAATAAAGTGCTGTTATGTATCAGAACGGTCTCCAGATGCTTTATATTACCTTCTCATATCTGGCCTCTCTGCAGGGCAAGCTACACCCTGCCTACACCCTACACACTCTCTCTCTGTCTATGTCTGTGTCTGTCTGTCTGTCTGTCTGTCTGTCTGTCTGTCTGTCTGTCTGTCTGTCTGTCTGTCTGTCTGTCTGTCTGTCTGTCTGTCTGTCTGTCTGTCTGTCTGTCTGTCTGTCTGTCTCTCTCTCTCTCTCTCTCTCTCTCTCTCTCTCTCTCTCTCTCTCTCTCTCTCTCTCTCTCTCTCTCTCTCGCTCTCTCTCTCTCTCTCTCTCCCCCCCCTCTCCTCTCCTCTTTCGGTCATTGGGTTCGTTCCTCCAGCCAGTTCCGTGTCTCGCTGCAGCAGTGTTTCTATAGATGATAATGGCATGTTGTGTTGACAGACCCCGGACACATCTCCTCCGCTAAGGAGCCATGTCACAGGTGATAAAGCGGAGAGTGGAGAGCGATGTGTGACGGTGACGGGAGCCGGTGGGAATAGGTAGAGTGGATGAGATGAGAGGAGGAAGGAAGCGGGGCGAACGGGAAGAAAGCGATTAGCATAGAACCAGAACACAAACATAGGAGATCTACATTTATGGAATACAGCGGAAGGCAGAGTACCCGAGTAATTTCCATACAGACGGCTCTCGCCCCGGGTGTGATATTCCATATTATTCCATTATCCTGCCGACAGAAAGGCCAGCCTGAGCCCTTTGATATCTGTAAGCCGGGGCTAAGACGCTCGCTCTCTCCCCACGCATCCTTTGAAGATCCCACTTACTGAGTGTTGCTGCCAGAGCTGTAGGCTCCCCGCGGAGAGCTTATGGGCACCACAGCCAGGATGAAGACGGCATGAGCGGTCCTCCGCTTCCTTCTATCCCTCCTTATGGCTTTGTTTTTCCATGCTCTCTCTCTCTCTCTCTCTCTCTCTCTCTCTCTCTCTCTCTCTCTCTCTCTCTCTCTCTCTCTCTCTCTCTCTCTCTCTCTCTCTCTCACTCTCACTCCATACGTCATTGCTTTCCTTTATTGTTTGTTATGATCGTGGAGACAAAAGTCCACACACACTAAACTGCTTTTCAATGATTTACTCTGGACGCCTCCCTCCAGATTGATACATGTTCGCGCTCAGCCCTGTGGCACCTACAGTACGTCTGGACACGTAAGAGACACGCAGAGTATCCCACGCCTCACCTCACAGCGCCCTGTGAGTCAAGTAGCCGGCCCCCAACACGTGTGTGGATCCACTGTTTTCTCCCGTTCACCACCACCTAATGGCTCCCCATTTATTATGCAACGAGGTGAACAACTCTTTCCACTTGAGTGGCAGTAAGTGCTTAAAGTACAGGGTTCCAGCCCTCGTTTTGATCTCAAACGAGGAAGAAGCAGGTGTTGCCTTCTGGCTGGAGTTTTGTGAATGTGCCCCTGAAGCTGTCGTTGTGGGGAGGCGTTGGCTGCACTGTGTCGAGAGGAAGCGCCACCTCTGGCTTCAATCTTAGCGTTTACTGTGTTCCATTCCCGTGTGTCTTCCTCCATCTCCTCTCCTCTCTCTCCCCGTCTATACGTTCAGACTTTTTAGGGTATACTTGGGTTTCTCTATGAGGTCGTAACGGAGACGTGTGTTGCAACCACAAGATAAAATAAGATAAGATAAGATATTCTTTTATTGATCCCCTTGGGGGAATTCAAGTGTCATAGCAGCATGGGGGAGGGGGGAGGGGTGGTACTGGTATGGGTAGGGTAATAGTAGAAAGATAATAAATAATAAATATAGGCAATAAGGCAATACAATTAGTACTAAATTTTTTAAATTATAATCGGTGTAAACAAAGGTGCAGATGAGGGTCTGTATGCCCTATCGGTTATATTATACATTACAATAATATAGGTAATAAATTATTTCAATCTGAATATATACTATGAGTAAGAGTAAAAGTTAAAAGTATAAACAAGGTGCAGTATACACAAGGTACCCTAACTGGCATGATATACGTGTACGACTAGGGAGAAAGGGTAGATGGGGTCATCTGGGACAAAACCGTTGCTCATCACTGAGAACTGAGAACCCTATAACTAAGTTCTTTTTTCGAATGTCATCATCTAAAGATGGTAATGTGAGAGTGTTGTTGACAGTAGAGGTTGAGTAATTTCTTGTGATATACAGTATCACATTCACACCCCCAAGTGATTTGGATTGACGGTACAACTTGCTATACATCAGGGGTCTCAAACTCAATTTACCTGGGGGCCGCTGGAGGTAGAGTCTGGGTGAGGCTGGGCCGCATCAAATATTCCACACAAAAAGGGTTTCAAGTATTTATTTTTATTTTTATGGAAATGTGTGGTTGAAACATGCAAACGTTCAAACGCACACACTAATAAGCATTGGAGGCTTTTAACCAGGGCCAGACTGTGGAAATAATTCAGGCCAGGCAATATAGTGCGAAATATAGCCCCAGTCAGGCCACCTTTTAAGCGGGGGGTCCCCCACCAGGAGATTTTGTGTTACAAAGACTTCATTCCTGCATTCTGGTGCAGGAATTGTTTTATTTGTACCCTTTAAATGCCAGTGTTTGTGATGACATGACTAAAAAAAATTAAATAAAAATCTTTTTTTATTTTATTTTTTTGGAAAGCATCTGGGGGGCCGCAAAATATCATCCAGCTGGCCGCAATTGGCCCGCGGGCCGCGAGTTTGAGACCCCTGCTATACATGGACCGTCCCCCAAAAAAACAGAGTTGCATGGTTGTTCGGTGCGAGGATTCAATTATTAAGCCCTGAGCCGTTTAAAGGTTCAGTAGAAACGTTTACAGCTCCCACGTCTCTTCAAGTAATGCACCCCGTTTCCAAACCTTACTCATGTATTAACAGGATTTACAAACAACATATTTCCCACACACTGATTGCAATTCTGCATCAGCTGACATTATTGACACCATTATTGCATGTGCAGCAATGTCAGCAAACCCCGTCCAGACCGGCACCATTATATTATATCATATATCATAGAACTCTTGCACACTCACTGCTCTTTACATGACGTGACCTCTTTTCACTGTACTTCACATTCCTTTCCCTCCTTTCTCTAAAGTCAAACCTTACAGCACACTTACACTGTACACCCTGCAACAGGAGACGGCACAGGGCGTGGCTCGTCTCCCTCTTTCTCTCTTTTCCTTCATCCCTCATCCCTCTCTCTCTCTAGACTCTCTTCTCTTCCAATCCCAAACCCCACAGTCTTCACCCTGCGCTACAGAGTGAGTACGGAGTAAGAGGCGCATCGACAGACTGTAGTTTGTCACTCCTCTCTTACTTCCTGCAACATTTGGATTAGATTAGATTATTAGATCATACAGCACAAATACAGTCCAACAAAAATAAGTTTGTCATCCAACCAGAGTGCCAATGTAACAGTAATATGCAATGTACAGTTGTATGTCAAATGTATGGACAGAGTTGCAGCATAATATGTACAGTGATACAGGTATAAAGACAGTATGGTATTAGTCATACTGGCCAGCAGCGTAACTAGTAAGAGTAGGGTATGTACAGATCTAGATATAATAATAATAAATAATAATTCATTTAATTTATATAGCGCTTCTCAATAACCCGAAGTCGCTGACAGTAGTCGGGAGCAGGGGTACAAACAAAGAAACGAAAGCAAAGAAACAAAAACAAAACAACAAAGAAACAAAAACAAAAGGAACATGAGACCATGGGGGGAACGGGGGAGACAGCCTGATAGCACAAAAAAAGACTGGAGACATATCAATCAGTTAGGAGGGGAGGGGGGGGGGTTAGGGGTGGGGGGGGTTGAAGGCAAGGGAGAACAGGTGGGTTTTGAGGCGAGCTTTGAAGGTGGAGAGTGTAGGGGAGTCTCTGATGGACTGGGGGAGGGAGTTCCAGAGTCGGGGTGCAGTGCGAGAGAAGGCCCGATCTCCGAAGTTTTTAAGCTTGGATGTCGGGACAGTGAGGGAGGCAGTGGAGGAGGACCGGAGGGAACGGGTGGGGCGGTAGGGGAGAAGGAGATCAGTCAGGTAGGGGGGGGGGCAGGCTGTGGAGGGCTATAGTATCTACGACGCCATGATCTACCGTGGCGTTGCTCGAGGATCTCAAGGCCGATGTGGTCCGCTGCGGGTGCTGTCCGTTGGCTCTGTGACGTCACGTTCCGTCTCGTTAAGCCGCGGCAGCGTCATTCCCTGCAGCCCGGAGAGAGCCCCCCCCACACTCCTCTCTTGTTTTCTTCCTGCTTCCTCTCGTGCCCTCCAGCAGCCGGAGTGGAAACTTTTTGTTCTCCTCTCCCCTCTAAATGAATAAGGAAGTTGGTGGCGGTGTGTAATTGTGGTTAACCTACATTCTCTCGTGTCTAAACGCGGTGTGGGATCTCTGAAGGACCTCTCCAGTGAGGAAGCCCCCCTCCTCGCAGCCTTACAGGAAGTGTGGGAGAAGCGGTATTTAGTTGAGAGTTGCGCGGTGCGATGCGGGGGGGCTGGATTCAGGCTGTATAGTAGCCTCTGGCATAAATTATGATTAGCAACAATTATCTTACTTGGCAACAGAGAAACCCCACGGGTCACCGAGGTCACCGAGCAGCTACCAGAGGTGGGAAAAGTACAGAAAGATCCTACTCAAGCATGCGTACCGTTACTTAAGTAAAAAATAGAATCTACTTAAATAAGAATGGTAACACGTTGTACTCGGAGTGAAGGTTACTGTGTTACTTTTTGAACGTGGGGTGGGGGCGGGGGGGTACTCCAGAACCAGAGAAGAGGCAGGTACTGTGGAGCTCCATTATCATGTTATCCATAATAATCCTCAAATAGATGCTACTCTGATGACATCACTGTACCCAAGACAAACTGTCACTATGTACAGTGTTTATTACCAACTATAAAGCAAGTCACGATCTCTTATAAAGTATGTAGCTACCCTGTGTCTGAACAACGTCCAGCTCTGTCACCAGTATAAAGATCCCAGTGTTAAGTTTGGTCTGTAACAATAATGGGCCTCAGTCCAGTGGCTTCCTGCATTACGACCTCAATTGAGTTAAAGCATTAGAGTCCACGAGATTGCACCATTACACAGCCTCCTGTATACACACACACACACACACACACACACACACACACACACACACACACACACACACACACACACACATACATACATACATACACATATACACATACACATACACACACACACATACACACACACACACACGCACGCATGCTCTTCCCACACACACACACACACACACATACAGCACACACATGGTCATCGTTTCACCTTTTGACATGGATTATTGCAGCATGAGCCAGAACAGCATGGCCTTCATGGTGACACTTCGATGTCAGGTCGCCAAGCGCACGGAGGAAGGCTCCCATTTACAGTAGGAACAGCCTCAGCGCCTAATTCATCAAGCTGAGATGAAGCTTTTTAATATTGAGTTAAGCCATAGATGAAGGGGCTGTTTACGACTGTCAAGACATGTCCTGTGTACATTAAGGATTCTGTCAAACTCGTTTACTACAGTTCCTACAAACATTATTCAGTAATTTAGCTGACGCTTTTACCCAAAGCGACTTACAAGTTCTGTACAACAAGTCAGCAGGAAGGGTACAACTCTGGAAGCTACTGTAAGGGTAAGTAAGCTTGTTGGTCAAACAGTGTTGAACTTGAGTGCTACAGTCTTTTTTTTTTATCCACTTTTTCTCCCATTTTTTCTATATTTTCTCCCATCCCAATTTCATATCATCCAATTCAACCCTCCCCTGTCACGAACGCTGTTTCTTGCCTCCCACAAGCCGGCTGAAATGTGGACTAAGTCATACATAGCACAAGTCCCCTCCGGTACTTGAGGTAACAGCAGTCGCATCTTTTCACCTGCGCAGCTCGATCTCTCAGTGGCGAGGAGTAACGCGTGGGAGGCTCACGCTGCCCCCGACACTTCCTGATTCTACTGCGCAGGCGCACCAACCGACCTGTAGGAGTCGCTGTCCACAACGCCCGATCCCCACCCATCAGTTTCCCACCCCCTAATACGGCCAATGTGTATTAGTATGAACGACCAGCTAAACTGAAAGCAATGTGGAGCGCTGGGCTCGAACAGGCGAGCCCAGCGTCTCCGCATTCGTGGCGAGCGCCTTGCCCACTACGCCACGTAGCCACCCTTGAGTGCTACAGTCTTGAGTGCATAGTAGTATAGACATAATTTAGCATAGTAGGTAGTAATATAGTAGATTACTTAGTAACAAAGTGCACAATAGTAAAAGACATAAGGTTGTTTTCTTTGTCTTCATGTCTTTTTATGTTTTCTAACAATACTGGTTCGGTCCGTGTCCGTTTACCGGTATGACACATGAAGGGGTTACGTTGGGTAGCTGACTGGCGTATCTGTGCCAGGCAGATGGCACGAGGCCTGTGCCAGCGCCCCATCTTTGTTTGCACCTCAGCAGTTGGCACAGGCTCCCGTCTAACACACTGTTGTCTCTTCACGCGGATTGAGTGTCTTTTGAGATTTTGTCAAAAGGAGAAGAGAAAGAGGGCAGTGTTTTGTTTACGCAAGGCGCTCGGCTCATTGGCCGCGCTTAACGGGATTTCACCGCGGAAGAGTGACGCTGCGTTTCGGCTCAATTTATTCAAGGTTTACTTCACAACGAGCGGGAGGAGACGGCGGTGTTTAGACGGGAGCTGTTTTTAGTAGGAAGCATGTATGTGCTGACGCACAGACACACACACACACACACACACATACACACACACACATGTGCACTAACTATACTAACACGCAAATGTTGTGTGTGTGTGAGTGTGTGTGTGTGTGTGTGTGTGTGTGTGTGTGTGTGTGTGTGTGTGTGTGTGTGTGTGTGTGTGTGTGTGTGTGTGTGTGTGGGTGCGTGCGTGTGTGTGTATATATTGGTGTGTCCATTTCTGCATTCGATTACAACTCTAAGGTCGGAAATTCCAACTTCCTACTACAATTTCTTTTATAAAATGGCAAGTTCCTAGTCACAAACCCGGGTAGGATTTCCCAGTTCAAGCCTCAGCGCCATTTGACGTAATTTCAACATGGCCACCCTCATCGTTATACGGTGATAGAAAAATATTAAATGTATAACATTGTATGAATTTAACACATTGACATGACACATTTCTTTCAGACCAATCAGCATACCGACACAGTAGTTGCTTAAATGCAAAGTTCAGCGTGAGCATTCCGCGTTCTCCCGACTTTGTACGCACATTAGGTTGGAGGTGACTCGTCTCCCTCTTCCGACCGCCCACCTCAGAGCGTAAACAAGCGCGGCGTTATGTGGTGCGCGTCGTGTTGTCCACCCTGGACACAGGCGGTCTGTTGAGAGCTAATGTGTTGGGTGTGATTCCGATGAGGACACACGGTGCGATGAGCTCCCAGCGGTCAGTCTGTTCCTCGCTCTGCCTTCATTCACAGCCGGCGCGGCTTCAGGACAATCAGAGGTGCTTCCTACCTAACACACTTTAGGCTCAGACATTTTCAACAAGGACACCGAGAAAGCACTGAAAAGCTGCCCCCTCGTGGTCAATTAATAATAATAATAATAACAATAATAACAATAATGATGATAATAATAATACATGTGTTGTATTATTATTTGTATAGCACCTTTCATAAAAGAATGGCAGCCCAAAGTTCTTCACAGCAGTAATGTAGACATAAAATAGACATAAAATGTGGATAGATATAGACATATATGAGCAGAGAATCGACAAGATAAAAGCAATGCATCAAGTGCAAAATGAGTATAAAATAGACAAGTGCAATAAAATAGCGCTCATTTATTGTGCAATAATCATAAACATTTATTTATTGAATTAGCATAAAATAGACAGAATAAAATAGTGCAGTACAATAAAATAGCTCTCATTTACAGTACAATAATAATAGTGTGGATGGAATCAATAAAAAAGTGGCCTCTGTAACTGAGGGGTACAATTCCCTGACTGTATTGATAAGTATGGTATCATTAAACCACTACCGCTTTATGTACTTTAATTACTGGCCATACAGTACACGATATCTAAGTATGATGAACACTTTCCCACATATGAAATCAGGTCCACACAAAGGTAATAGTCAAATATTTAATATATAGCAAAGGGTACATATAATAGTTACTTATTACATTTATGATTTGAATGCACTTGTAAGGCAAATGAGTACTCGTAGGCAAATCAACACTGAATGTCCAATCTCTGGTTACGCAGGAAGCAAGTATACAACCTGGCTCTTAGGGAATTATAACGATGGCACTTAATGATTATAGCGGGATATACTGTAAAGGGTCCTGCCGGTTGTAAGCCAGTAGGGGGGGTAGGAGAGCCGTTGACTGTATCCCGTCTGGTCAACGATTTCCAGGGAGAATTCAGGTACAGAAAACAGTGCCCGTAGAACCTTGATCCACAGATGAATACACTTGGGCTCTCTTGTAGACGATAGCTGTAGCTGTAGCTGTCGGTCCACAACGAAGAAGAAGCGAGGCGACCTCAGTCTGGTCTGAGCGCCGTCTCACCTTGGCTCCTCTCGGGGTAAATCCAACACTCACCGGTGTTGGCGATTATCCGCTCCACAAATCAAAGCACCAAAGCAAATAGATATTCCATGCCGTATAGGGCTCAGCAGTCGTCGGGGTAGGTAATCCAATGTGCAGGTCCACTCGTCCTCGCCTAGAACTCCTCGGATGAAATCACCACGTGTGGTCTGCCCAACCTGGTTAAGACTCTAGATAACGCGAGGAAGCGATGGGGGTGCTGCTCACTTTAGAACTCTAACCGTACGATGCGCCATACATAATAGACTATTATTACTTAATAGAAATACGGTGCCAAACTCTGGCAATTCAGCTATTAATTCGCACGAGGTCTCACTGCTATTCTAAGGCCAAACCGGCCATACTACACCGCACGCGGTATCGTGGGGTGAGGCTTCACGTCTTGTTACTTAGTTGGGTAGAAGGGTAAAGGACTAAGAGGAATTCTACATTTCTTGCGCCATATTTATATGCACGGTGGACAAGTAGTGCCGCTCTGCTTTCGGTAGCCGTATTCCTGCGCGGAGCTGGGGCTAGTAAGGGCATGTCTCGTCGGTACCTTTGAACTTGAACGCCAGGGGCTTGTCCCTGGCGCCTGGTCCTTTTGTCCAATAAGAGAATGAACTATTATGGGCTGTAGTAGAATAAAGGGATATTCCGTGTATATGTACAAGGAATATACAAGGGATATCAAACAATATACAAATACTATTCAATATATATCCATAAATAAATATATATATTCGGTTTAATCTGATCCTTCACAACAGCCGCCCCCTAATTAGTCCCACCTAATTAGCTAAGCAGAGACAGATTAACCGCACTGTGCACTACTCAATGTCCGCTGTAAGGGTCAGTCAACTCACAAAGTCATAGGGTCATGGTCGTCATCAATAGTATCAGGGAGCCTTGGCAGTTCTATTAGCCTCGCCACGGGTCGGGTGTAAGTCCGCCCTTGGACGAGCACTTCAGCTGCTCGGACCTTTCCATCGGCACCGGTGATCACTTTGCTTACGCGGCCAGCCGGCCACATAGCTCTGGGTAGTGACTGGTCGATGATCATGACGACTGTTCCTTCTGTCAAATTGTCTCTCTCTTTTACCCACTTCTGGCGGGTCTGTAGAGACGGTAGGTACTGGAGTAGGAAGCTGTTCCAAAACTTGTCAGCCAGTACTTGACTGTACCTCCACATTCTTCGGCCGTTCGCCTCTTCAGGCCTGTACATTGTCTGTGGTAGCGCGGGGTCCAGCCGCCCCATCAAGAGGGTGTTGGGGGTGACTGGGTCGACATCTGCTACATCACTTGAGACGTAACCGAGGGGCTTTGAGTTCAATACTCCCTCGATCTCCGTGAGGACTGTCATTAGGACTTCTTCCGCCACAGTCTGGGCCCCAAGCACGGCGTACAGGGCTGTCTTTATGGAACGTACTTCTCGTTCCCAGGTTCCACCGAAGTGAGGTGCGTTCGGGGGATTAAACTGGAAGTCAATCTGGGATGGAGCGAGGTGGGTCTTAAGTTCTGGGCCCATAGCTTGGAAGCTCTCTCTCAGCTCTCTTTCTCCGCCTTTGAAGTTTGTCCCGTGATCAGACAACAATGTAGACGGTTTTCCTTTCCGTGATGTGAATCTTCGGAAGGCCATAAGGAATGAGTCTGTGCTCATGGTTGGGAGGAGTTCGATATGTATCGCTCTGGTGGTCATGCATTTGAATACAATACCCCACCGCTTCTCGGTTCCTCTTCCTCTCTTTACATACAGCGGGCCAAAACAGTCCACACCGGTGGAGTGAAAGGGCCCGTCGCCGAGTCGGAGGCGACAGGGAGGTAGGTCAGCCATCCGGGGTATACTGGGCTGCGCGCGCCACTTACGGCAGTCTAGACAGGTTCGCTGGAAGCGCCGCACTGCTTCTCTCCCTTGCAGTATCCAATAACGACGTCTGATCTCCGCGAAGACTCTCTCTGCCCCTGCGTGGTGCACATCCTCGTCGTATTTCTTTATGATCAGCTCTGTGACCTTGTGTCGGCTGTTCAAGACTATCGGGTACTTAACGTCATCCGGTAGGTCTGGGGCTCTCCGTAGACGACCACCCACTCTGATGAGATTATGGGCGTCGCTCTCGGGGGCTAGGTGAAGCAGTCTGCTGTCTGATGGGACGGGCTTTGCTCCCTGTAGACAGGCTAGCTCATCGGGGAACGAGTCTCTCTGGGCTCGTTGTAGTAGAAGGAGTTCTGCTTCTTCGTAGTCAGCTGCTGAAATGTCAGTTGTGGGCTGAACCTCTGGGTGGTGCCACAGAAATGTCTTTAGCTGCGCACTCTCTAGGGTGAGGCAATCGTCTAGAACCGGGTCTGTGGGGACGAGTGTGTGTGTCAACCCACAGAACATAGGTTTCTTGTTCTCTGCCTCCTCTTTACTCGCCTCCCGTGGGGTGGGTGTAGGCCACTCTTCTTCGGGGAGCTTGAGGAACTCTGGCGTCGAGACGCTTTGTAAACAGTTGTCCACGTAGAAACTATTTGTCACACTTTGTTGGACCTCTTCATCTGCTGCTGGGTCCTCTGCGACGTGCTTTTGCAGTGCAAACGTAGCACAGCATGGGCTGCATGTGGTTCCGAAAGGGAGGACTTCCCACTGATAGATGGCTGGGTGCTCATCTCCGATCCTCTCTCTCCATAGGAACCGCAGCAGGGGCTTGTCCTCCTCCACTAGTCTCACCTGCAGGAACATCCCTTTGATGTCGCCGCTGATAGCCACCTTGTCCTGGCGGAAGCGTAGTAGCACGCCTAGTAGGGAGGGGCCGAGTGTTGGGCCGGCCAAGAGTTCTTTATTCAGATTTTGTGATCCGATTTGGTAGCTGCAGTTAAACACAATGCGATCCTTGCCGTTGTGGTGGACCTTGTGGTGCGGCACGTACCATGATTCGGTCGTCTGATCGGCCTCTTTAATGTCAATTTTCTTTATGTGTCCCGCTGTGATTAATTTGTTAATCTCAGCGCGGTACACAGCTTCTTGAGCGGGGTCTTTGGCTAGGCGCCGCTCTGTGTTCAATAGATACCGCTCCGTCGCCTCTTTTGTAGCGCGAAAGGTGGGCATTCCCTCTCGCCTCAGGAGTGGAGTTGCGTATCTCATCACTCCGTTGACGTTGACTCTCTTTGTCCCGTGCTCGAGGAGGGCTGTAGCGTAGGTATCTTCCTTAGAACGAATGTCTTTCTTTTCGTTCTTAAAGGGCATTGTCTCTAGTGTCCATAGCCTCTCGACATGCTGCAGGAGTGTGGTGTCTCCTTCTGTCGCTCTGGAGTGGAGGCAGTTAGTGGCTGCTGTTCGGTTAAGAGACTTAGCGAGGGGGCCTTGTAATGTCCATCCTAGGCGGGTCTCGACTGCTGCAGGACAGCCTATGGGTCCTGTGTGGACCCGGTCTATCGGGACTATGAGGTCTGCATGGTCGGAGCCTATCAGCAGGGTCGGGGTGGCACCGTCTATGAGCGGGATAGGTAGTTGGCGCAGGTGCACATATTTCTCCATCAGCTTGGCGATGGGGTAGGTGTACTGCGATAGTCCTATTTCTTGGCTGGTGAAAGCATTAGTAATCCTGTACCGTCTCTCTGGCTGCCCGCTTGCTGCGATAGTGAAGGAGACATTCTCGCCCTTTATCGTCTTTAGATCTCTTCTTATTGTCCGAATAGTCATCTGGTTCTCGCTCCCCCGTAGCCCCAGCTGGGCCGCAGCGGACGCGAGGAGAAGGGTCTTCTCTGACCCGTCATCAAGGACGGCGTAAGTGTCCATGATCTTATCTTGGTATCTCAGTGTTACACGGACCACCTTTAAGAGCACCTGGGCGCCGCTGCTGCTAGCGGGGTCAATGTACATAACACTTGCCTTTGTGCTGCTGGATGGTACAGGCTTTCTTTTGTTACTGTCGTGTAGGACATCCAGATGGGCTCCGTCACACCGACTACACCTCTTCTTTAGGCGGCACTCGGCTGCCATGTGACTGCGCGCACATCGGTAACAGCGCCTGTTGGACTTTATCCAGTGACTTACTTCTTCAGCGGTCATCTTCTTGAACTGGTCACATTGTGACAACCAGTGTTCCTTCTCGCAGTACGGGCACACCATCTTCCACTTCTCTTTCATCGAGGGGGTACTGTGGTTCTTGCTGCTCGGTACTGATTCTGATTGGTGCATGACAGTCACCGATCTTCGGCCATCGTTTACTCTCCTAGGTCCCTCTCTGGAGCTTGGTGTGCTCCGCACGAACGTATCCAGCCGTAGGCTGCTGACTTCTCTCGCCAGGAAGTCAGCTAAATCTAGGAGGGATGGCTCGGGACCGTTAGGATCACGGTGGTCTCTTTGCCGCCTGAAGCGCTCCTGTCAGGCGGGCGGCAGCTTCTCTAAAATCCTCTCGACGTTCGAGTTTGCGTATAGTTCGTGCATACCCTTTTCTCGTTGCGCCCCCAGCATCCCTACCAGGGATTGTACTTTTATAGACAGGTCGTCTAGTGAGCGATTGTCTGTTGCTGGGGGTAGGCGGTCAATATGCCTTATCTCCTGTATTACGTAATCCCATATACGTCCATATATCTGGTCCAGCGCTGCTAGAGCCGCGGTGTATGGGGTCGTAGAGGTTGCATAGGCCAGCGCTATGTTGTGCGCTCGGGGCACTTTCAGGTGCTTCAATAATATTGCATACTTGTGGCGTTCATCAGCGACATCCACCATCATTGTCTCTAAGCACATCCGGAGCTCCGTGTACTGTGCTCGATTCTCATGGGTGAAGTCTGGAAACGTCGGTGTGCCAATGTATGACGCCATGGATGGCTGGCACATCGGTGAGCATTGGAAGAGAGGCCTCCTGGGCGAGTCTCTTCTTACGCCTCTCGGTGGGCTGGTACTGGCAGGGTACCATGGCCCGCTGGTCCAGGTGCTGTTCCTCGGGACTGGTCGTGCGTCATGCTCACCCGTGAGTCGAGTCGGGGGTCTGTAGCGCAGAGCCGCGGGGGTATAGCCTGGGCTGTACTGGACCTCCTGGTCCTGTGGAGTAATGTGCTGCTGTCGGGCTTGACTCTCCTCTTCTCCCTCTTCTTCTTCTGCCAGGTCACCTAGATCCTGTAGTCGTCTATTTAGCCTCTCCGCGGTGTCCGCTGTTCCTTCCTTGTAGCTGGGTCTCACTTGGACCGGTCGGGGAATGAGTTCGGAGGGGGGTGTAGACTCTCTCTGGTGGTCGAGTTCAAGGTCGCCTGCTCGGGTAGGGGAGGGTGCCCTTGACGTGTGTCTTGACGAGGCTCTGGAACCCCTTGTGGAGGGAGGGGGTGTTGCCCTGGTGATCAGCTGCTCCATTAGCTGCGCTTGTAGTCTGTCGCGCTCGGCTTCGCGCTTGGTGAGATCTGCTTCTCTTTGGGCACCGGCAGCGGCGCGCTGGGCGTCGGCCCGGTCTCTTGCCATATTCTCTTCCGTCTGAAGGCGTCTCAGCTCCAGACGTATGTGCTCTTCTTCGCTCCGTTGCTGTGTTTGGAGTCGATCGCGTTCACCCTGAAGTCGATCGCGTTCGGTAGAGGCTGTCAGGCTGGCGAAGAACGCCTGTGACAGCATCCTCTCCGCCTCGCTGGGGGAAGACGCTTGTAGAGGTGAGCCGCTCCTGGCTGTACTCGTTGGGGAGTCCTGGAGCTCTATCTCCTCGGCGCTCTCCTCATCTTGTTCCGTGCAGAGTTCCACCTCTGGAGGGTTGTCTTCCTCCCGGAGCTCTGGGGGGACTACTTCTTCGGTCTTGGCGGGGGGTAAAGTCGTGTCAGTTCCCTCCTGGTCCCCACCGTGAGCTTGGTCAGTTACATTAGAACCCACTAGGGCCTCTGTGGTCGGGGTATCCTGGTTGATAGGGTCGGACATAATTTTACTTTCTACTTTTACTGCGTTTACTGTTTGTAGAAGGCTAGGTAGTTTACTGACAGCGTAATCCTCTAAGTACTGAGGTGGCTGTCGTCTACGTTGCGGGCGTTCTACTTTAGGAGGACCGTTTCGTGGAGTGTTCATCATAGGCCATTTCAATATTAATACCACTATATTAATATTACACTGATTACCCTCCGGCTCGAAGGACCAATTGTAACTGAGGGGTACAATTCCCTGACTGTATTGATAAGTATGGTATCATTAAACCACTACCGCTTTATGTACTTTAATTACTGGCCATACAGTACACGATATCTAAGTATGATGAACACTTTCCCACATATGAAATCAGGTCCACACAAAGGTAATAGTCAAATATTTAATATATAGCAAAGGGTACATATAATAGTTACTTATTACATTTATGATTTGAATGCACTTGTAAGGCAAATGAGTACTCGTAGGCAAATCAACACTGAATGTCCAATCTCTGGTTACGCAGGAAGCAAGTATACAACCTGGCTCTTAGGGAATTATAACGATGGCACTTAATGATTATAGCGGGATATACTGTAGTGTAAAGGGTCCTGCCGGTTGTAAGCCAGTAGGGGGGGTAGGAGAGCCGTCGACTGTATCCCGTCTGGTCAACGATTTCCAGGGAGAATTCAGGTACAGAAAACAGTGCCCGTAGAACCTTGATCCACAGATGAATACACTTGGGCTCTCTTGTAGACGATAGCTGTAGCTGTAGCTGTCGGTCCACAACGAAGAAGAAGCGAGGCGACCTCAGTCTGGTCTGAGCGCCGTCTCACCTTGGCTCCTCTCGGGGTAAATCCAACACTCACCGGTGTTGGCGATTATCCGCTCCACAAATCAAAGCACCAAAGCAAATAGATATTCCATGCCGTATAGGGCTCAGCAGTCGTCGGGGTAGGTAATCCAATGTGCAGGTCCACTCGTCCTCGCCTAGAACTCCTCGGATGAAATCACCACGTGTGGTCTGCCCAACCTGGTTAAGACTCTAGATAACGCGAGGAAGCGATGGGGGTGCTGCTCACTTTAGAACTCTAACCGTACGATGCACCATACATAATAGACTATTATTACTTAATAGAAATACGGTGCCAAACTCTGGCAATTCAGCTATTAATTCGCACAAGGTCTCACTGCTATTCTAAGGCCAAACCGGCCGTACTACACCGCACGCGGTATCGTGGGGTGAGGCTTCACGTCTTGTTACTTAGTTGGGTAGAAGGGTAAAGGACTAAGAGGAATTCTACATTTCTTGCGCCATATTTATATGCACGGTGGACAAGTAGTGCCGCTCTGCTTTCGGTAGCCGTATTCCTGCGCGGAGCTGGGGCTAGTAAGGGCATGTCTCGTCGGTACCTTTGAACTTGAACGCCAGGGGCTTGTCCCTGGCGCCTGGTCCTTTTGTCCAATAAGAGAATGAACTATTATGGGCTGTAGTAGAATAAAGGGATATTCCGTGTATATGTACAAGGAATATACAAGGGATATCAAACGATATACAAATACTATTCAATATATATCCATAAATAAATATATATATTCGGTTTAATCTGATCCTTCACAACAGCCTCCCTTGTCATGGTTTTTGCCTTATTTCACCTTTCTGTGAGGGATGTGTCTATACTTTTACCAACAAACTTCCAGTTCCGCGTTCTGCAATCTGATTGGCCACTGACGTTTCTGGTCATGTGACATGTGCGCCAATCACGTGACGCCTGTTTCTGCGCCTATTTCCGCCTCTAACAGCCTGCAAACTACCTAACGCCTAGTTATATCACTGGTTAAGCTTAGGCGACTCTTTCGAAGTTGGTTAAGGTTAGAGTTTGGAATCAGGGCTGGTGTTATATCGCCCTGCTCTAAGACAAACTCTAACCTTAACCAACTTCGAAAGAGTGCCTAAGCTTAACCAGTGATAAAAACAGGCGTCACACGATTGGCGCAGATGTCACATGACCAGAAACGTCAGTGGCCTATCAGATCGCGGAAAAATGCAAGTTAGTTGGTAAAAGTATTGACGCGTGAGGGATAGCTGTCAATCCCTGGTGCCTGTGGTTAATTGCCTCATGGGTTGGCAGGTGTGTGGGCTTGATTGCACCTGATGCAGTGCAGTTGTGCCTATGGCCATGTTGAGTCTATTTAAGTTTGGATCTCGCAGTGTCAACTGCTAATTCATTTCCTTGTGCTGGCTATACGTTTGGTCAGGCTCATTATATTTAAGTGTAGTGCTGCCCTATTCAGCATTTAGCCTTCTTTTGTAGCCATCTTGTTTTCGGCTACTGGCTTAGTTTACACTTTACTTTATAGAGGGTGAGTCCTTTATGGTAGTGTTGTCTTTTGTTCTTTTTGAACCTCCCTTGGTGGAGGTTTATTGTTTTATGTTTTCAATATAAACTGTTTTTAGGAGTTGCCTTTGTGGCTTATTTATTCTTTCTACAATACCTCTTTAATGAGTGTCGTCCTGTTTTTTTGTACTTTACTTATTTTCTTAAATACTCATTTTGAGGCTTTCACCTGTAAAGGTTGTTTTGTGTTGTTTATTTTTCCCCTTCTCCTAAAACGTCTGCGTAGTAAGCAGTTTTGTGGTTATTTGTTTTACGTATAACTTTAAGAGTCCCTATTATCTATGGCGGCTACGTGGCGTAGTGGGCAAGGCGCTCGCCACGAAATGCTGGAGACGCTAGGCTCATCAGTTCGAGCCCAGCGCTCCACATTTGCTTTCAGTTTAGCTGGTCGTCCATACTAATACACATTGGCCGTATTAGGGGGTGGGAAACTGATGGGTGGGGATCGGGCGTTGTGGACAGCGACTCCTACAGGTCGGTTGGTGCGCCTGCGCAGTAGAATCAGGAAGTGTCAGGGGCAGCGTGAGCCTCCCACGCGTTACTCCTCGCCACTGAGAAATCGAGCTGCGCAGGTGAAAAGATGCGACTGCTGTTACCTCAAGTACCGGAGGGGACTTGTGCTATGTATGACTTAGTCCACATTGCAGCCGGTTTGTGGGAGGCAAGAAACAGCGTCCGTGACAGGGGAGGGTTGAATTGGATGATACGAAATTGGGATGGGAGAAAAATATAGAAAATGGGAGAAAAAAAGTGGATCAAAAAAAAAAGAGTCCCTATTATCTGCTCATGACACACACACACACACAGCCCTCACATCCCGAATATCTCTAATATCCTTAATGTGTGTGTTCCATAGCTTTGGTGCATAATTTGCAAAAGCTGCATCCCCGTTTTTCTTTTGGTTATGGTTGGGAACCAATGATTGATCGATTGATTGATTGGTCGGTTTTACCAAAACTTTGTAAATGGGTTTAGTAATTTTTTTTATGCTTTTATCATTGCTAAATTAGTTATTCCCTGAAAGATGTTATGAGCACGTCTCTGGCAAGCGTTAGATTCAAATTGGTCCTTCTGTAGACTACAAGCAGGAAACACAATTTTACAGATTTGTTTATTGAATCAACTAATCCATCTGTCGACAAAGTCCTATGACTACTAGCCGACTATGAATTCCTTTAGTCAAAGACAACCCTGGTATGTTTTATTGAAAGAACCTGGATATTAATACCCCTGTGCTCCGTCACAGAAGGTCTAATAAGAGAACCGTGTGAGACCAATCCTTCCTGTTGGAGAAGGTTACTATAGGATACAGACGCAACAAGTGGTGATTGTTAGCCAGTGTCTCTGTCTTGGAGTAATCTTTACAACTCGCTTCTAGGAAAAGGGCTGAGAGACTACAATTGATACAAATGACATTTCAAATGTAATGGAAGGTCAACTGTAGACATTCCTAATCTATAGTGACCCAAAGCAGACGGCGACATTTTGAAACGATGTTGTAAACGAGAAGGTTGGCGGTGGGGGGGGGGGTGGGGGGGGGCGCAGCACTGGAGCTAACCTCCAAACTCAATTTCCCCATGAAAATGTCTTCTTTATCTCAAAGGGAGTGTCTCGTTTTATAGCTATAATCCAAGCGTAACGCTCATTGGTTGTGTGTGCGTGTGTGTGTGTGTGTGTGTGTAGGTGTGTGTGTGTGTGTGTGTGTGTGCGTGCGTGTGCGTGTGGGGCGCGGGGGGGGGGGGGGTATCTTTTACTCCTCTAGGCCGTCCAGTTATTACGCTACATAATTATATGGGACAGATAACTGCAGCCATAAACTCATCCGTCTCCATTGTATGCGATCATCAGTGATAGAGAAGATTGACAAGGATTAATTATCTCAAAGATTAATTAATATAACTATGATTTGAGCACTTTGAATAAAGTCATTGTTTTGTCTTTTTTCTTTTTACTGTCCAGTTCAAACCAGAAAACCCAGGGTTATAGGTCAAACTGCATGGGATTCAGACCTGCAGGCTTTTAGACCTGTTCTGTCTCGCTCTTCTAGAGTGTTTTTACCTATAGGCCTCCCTGTCTCTTTAACTCATAAATCATCAGTAATGAAAACTGTTCTCCGTTAAGGAGAGCCTTAGTCCTGGATGGGTGTGTGTGTGTTTTTGTGAATCACCTTGTACATTATGTTAATTCTGTGTTCTACATACTGTAATGATTATGCACTGTATCCTCTCTCTCTCTCTCTCTCTCTCTCTCTCTCTCTCTCTCTCTCTCTCTCTCTCTCTCTCTCTCTCTCTCTCTCTCTCT